>NW_017671057.1:207137-332541 GCF_001879085.1 Nicotiana attenuata | reverse complement strand
TTCTGGATGGCTTGGGTGGTTGCTTTGATGGCCGAGTAACTCATGATTTTGCTCGACTTAAGCCCTTTTTCCACCATGCCGCCCATCTTTACTACCTCGTTGAAAGACTTGCCTATGGCCGATATTAGATGGCCAAAGTAAGTGGGTTCCAAAGCTTGCAGAAAATACTCCACCATTTCGTTCTCCTCCATCGGAGGGTTAACTCTTGCCGCTTGTTCTCTCCAGCGAAAACCATATTCTCTGAAACTTTCTCCTGGCTTCTTTTCTATCTTAGTTAGGGACAAACGATCTGGGACGATTTCTATGTTGTACTGGAAGTGTCGTGCAAATGCTTGGGCCAGATCATCCCATGTATACCATCTACTATGATCTTGACGTGTATACCACTCTAATGCTGCACCACTCAAACTCTCGCTGAAGTATGCCATTAGCAGCTCATCTCTTCCACCAGCTCCTCTCATTTTACTGTAGAATCCCCTTAAGTGGGCCACTGGGTCCCCGTGCCTATCGTATAAGTCAAATTTAGGCATCTTGAATCCCATAGGCAACTGAACATCGGGGAATAGACACAAATCTTTCTATGCTACGCTCACCTGGCCTCCCAATCCCTGCATGTTCCTGAACGATTGCTCCAGGCTTCTTACCTTCCTGAACATCTCCTCCTGTTCTGGGTTTTTTGGTGATTTCTCGGTCTCGACAGGGAGCTCGAAACGAGGAGTATAAGAGTGATGATCTGGGGCCCTGAAAGTAGGCTCTGGGGGATAGTACTGATTGTCTTGGGTCTGGAACAATGGCTCACTGGAGGATCGATGGAGTGTAGCTGGCGGGGGTTCCACAAAAACAAGAATGGTTGGTGGAGGGGGGTACGGGATTGTTTTGGCTGGTGGTGCTTGGGTGGTTTGGGAAGTGGTGCCTTGATAATGGTGGTAGTGGGCGAAACTTGGTGCATTTTATGGGGATGAATCAGCAGTGGGAGGTTCTTGGGACTGAGCCAATGGTGGGACGAAAGCGGGGTTGGCAGGTTATGATGGTGGGGGATGCCCTTTCACCCATGCTTGGTACATTTCGGCTATCTGATGTTTCAACTTGTACAGTTCCTCTTTCAGATTAACCTCAGACTCTTCCCCCTCTCTTAACAGATCAATAACACTTGCATCTAGTTCTTGGCCAGCCATGATCAACTTGTCTTTGGACCTGGTGTTGTACGGGTGAGTTGGCAGAATGCCAATCAAACTAACCACCTGCTTGGATTTGATGACAACAAGCAAACTTGTTAGCGATTAAGAGCTTAACAGAAGGCGACCGCACGTTGGGGATGCAATGCACCTAAACAATTAACCCTTTCTATCATGCATTTGAATGGCTGCTTGCTTTATCCCGGCTTTCACTAATTCTTTTCATTTTGCATTTTCTTTCTCTCTTTTCATTCCCGTCTTTCTTTGTTGGCTCTCTTTTCTTTCTTTTATTCTCACAATTTCTTCCCTCTCTTGTTTTGCCATTATTTTTCCTTTTGCTTATTTTCACTCTTTTTTTTCTTTTTTATTTTATCGCTATGATTGAATCCTATGGGGATTGCTTACGTATCATGACGCCGCATGAATCAGACCAAGCGTAGTTCTGGGAATATGTGCGAAATAGATAAATAGTAAAAAAAAACATTTTTGGAGTTTTCAAATTTCATAAAATAAAATAAAAATAATCTGATTACGACGACTTCTCTTAAAGACTGACAGACTCGACGAGTGGACCAACAAACTTCAAAAGAAAGCTGAAAATACAGACTCGAAATGAACTAACAAACTGACAATACAGACTCGAAAATAAACTAACAAAAACAGACTTGAACAAACAAAGTCAAGAATACATAAGTGCTTCTACTGCTGCTCCAGTTGGCCGTGCTGCGGGCCTTTGCGCCATGTCTTCTTGGAGGCGAAACAAGTCATCCATGATCTTCCGGACAAAAATCATAACTGAAGCGAAGAAAATGGACTGGGTCATGTCTTCACTCGTTGCACTTCATCACAACGTAGTCCGCAATTCTTCTAACCCTTTCCCTGATAATACCCTTCTCCTGTAGCAACCGTCCAATCTGCTGTGATCTGGCATCCAAAACTTGTTCGGCTGTATGATTTTTCTCTTGAAGCTGCTGCAGGTCTTTCTCTAGCCGTGCCATCAGGGCATAGCAATGCTCCCTTTCTACTTTGAAGTCTCTTGCCTGCTTGGCCATTTCATTTTCAAGGACATTGGCCTTTTTCTTTATACTCACCATTCCTTTGTCATACTTCTCCTTCAGTTGCCGAATGAAACTGGCCCGTCCCTCTGCCTTCTTAGCTATCTTAGCTTGGGCATTTGCTAGCTCCGCTTCAGTCTTTTGCAAATTATCCTCATAGTCACGTACTTTTTGCGTAAGGCTGCAGATGAGCTTTTCGTCTTTTTTGCTCCTTCCCAGGTTCTCAACTGCTATTCTCATTTTTCGAACTTCGGCTCGGAGAGCTTCATTCTCTTTGGCCAACTTTCTTCTTTCACCTTCGGCTTCTTGTGCTTGGAGATCATTGTTGAATTCCATGTTTCTCAACCTCTCTTTCAAGGCGTGAATCTCGGCTTGATATTTCTTCTCCTTTTCTCCCCAGGCCAACTTTTCTTGGATTTTGTCGTCAAAAGCTTGAACATGAGGTCTCTTGGCAGGCCTCTCGGGCTCGGGCTCAGGCTTAGGCTCTGGCTCGTTGTTCACACAAGACCTTTTCTCGAACCATGCCGCATAATTTGGATCCACTTCCCCTTTTGCAACATCTGGTACCTGGGTGCCATTTTTCAGATACTGGCAGCCATTCCAATCCTGCTGAACTAAAGCCTCAGTCAATGCAGCTTCTGGATGTAGCTCAATGACCTGGGTGGTTAGATCTTCATCTTCGGGCACAATCTTATATCTTCCTAACTGCCTCAAGACCCTCTGCGGTGCATATTGCTGGATACTCCTCACACCCATCAATCTCAGGTAACCCTTGATAGCTGTCATGTATATGGCTTCTGTCATCCGGAGCCATCCTATAGTCCACTCGACCTGACTTGCTTTGAGAGCTTTCAAGTGGGAGACCCAGGCTTCATACCCTTCTGGCACGTTGTAGTCCTTTACCCTTTCCTCATAACTTGTAATGAAGTTATCCGGGCTCGAACCATAACTCATGAATTTGGGGTGATGGCGAAGATGCTCGATCAACCACATTTGTAGAAGGATATTGCAACCTTCAAAGAATTGAGCCCCAGCGTTGCATAATGTCAATGCTCGATAAATATCCGCCAGCACTAACGGGACAAGTGTATGATCTTCCTTGGTAGTGAGGATTTGTGCAATTCTGACCATACGAGTATCCGCTGTCCCTTCCTCATTTGGAAAAACCATGATGCCTAAAAACGCCACAATAAAAGCGAACCGGCGATGAATTTGCCAAAGGCCCTTATTTTGTTTGTTGCTCAAACCCTTTTCATACGTTTCAAACCCGGCTGAGTGCCCGAACCTGAAGTACAAGAAGTGGAGAGAACAATACCCTTTGCTTACATGGGCCTTCTTCATCTGTTTACTGATATTCAAGAGGTCAAATAACTTGTGCACAGAAGTAGCCCTTGGAAATATAAGTTGTTGCTTTCTCAACTCCCGGCCAAACTTGATGAACCCGGCCATTTCCTCCAAAGTAGGGGTAATCTCAAAATCCGAGAAACGAAAAATATTGTGGACAGGATCCCAAAAAGTTACCAAAGCCTTGATTAAATACTCCCGGGGTTTGATTTCTAAAATGTTTATAAGGGCACCCAACTGTTTTTTCACCCACTTTTGACCATCTTCATCTAGATCATTCCACCACATACGCAGGTGCAGCTGAGCCTGTTCTCTGACCACTTCTGACGGGTTCTGGGCAGTGTCCATTTGTGACCGGTCCTGGACAGTATTCATTTATACCTGTGGAGGGTTAAGGTTATGGTTGACTCTGGTGAACCTTTTTGTAAAACAGGTTTTGTTTGGTTTTTTTTCAACTTCTAAAAGAAAAATCAAGGACCATGACTCCCTCCCCTATATGCTAATTTAGCAAAAATGGTCGTTTTTGCGAACGTGGCTCCTTCCCAGTTCCAAATAAATTTTGAGGCCGGGGAGAACTTCTTTATGGAAAAATGACACTATACCGACAGACTTGTCCGTTCTTTTACGAAAATATCCCTTCAACAACTCAAGATACTCTAGGGCTATCTCGGCAGGAACGGCTCAAGACATTACCGAAGCTGGATCGGCTTATTTTGACCAAACCCCAAACTATATTTATTTGACCATCTACTCTCTTTTTTTTCAAAAATAAGGCCGAACCTTATGTAGGTTGCCTACTTATCCCACATCCGGTGAGAATCAAACCTGCGTAGTTCAGTCAGTTTTGACACACTTGAAAAAGGACACAGTATTGACTCTTTTGAAAAGACTCTTTCTTTTTCCTCTTTTTTTGAAAAATTTTTGGCAGAGTTTCGGGATATTTCCAAATACCGGGCTTTATTTCCTTCCCTGCATCTCTCTTGGTTTTCTTTTGATTATTTTCCCTAGCCGGTCAGCATGCAGGCCCAATCAAATAAATGTTCACATAGCACATAGGATGAATCAGGATGGTCTGTTGCTTTGGGGTACACCTGTCCTAGACGGACCCAACCCCTATGTTGAGTCCCCTAAGTCAAATGCACATGATGCAAACAAGCGCTCCTACTAGGGATCCGGCATGAGGCTGCGTTTTTCTAGGTTTAAAACCTGGGGTTATGTTCTAGACCTGGGTTACCCGAGTGGACAATTGGGGCCGAAGAGGGGGCAACGTATCGGGAGCACAAAAGTCTACCCGGCCTTGTTGCTGGCCCAGCCTCGTTCTATTTGGTATATTTTCTACAGAAAAAGCGGGCCACGCGAATGTGTGCACCATTTTCTGAAGACTCAGAGAGGTGGCGTAAGAAGACAGTTATATACCATTCAAACAATATTAAAGCGGTAAACAGATAGCATTTAACACAAAAGGTTCACAGAATACAGTAATATTAACAATAAATGAAGCCAAGTAAAAATCATTTTAACAAGCTCGAATTCTTGAACCCTGAACCAGAGATTCTGGGTTCGCTCCCCAGCAGAGTCACCAGAGCTGTCATACCTCCTTTTTACTACCCCCGAAAGGGGGGTATAAGGGAGTTTTTCCACTTTAAGTGACAATCGAAACGAGATTATTATTAAGATCAGAGTCGCCACTTGGGATAATTTATGGTATCCCAAGTCACCAATTTACAACCCCGAATCGAGGAAATATTGACTCTGGTTTAATGTCTGCGAAACACAAAAATCCGGGTAAGGAATTTTGTTAACCCGGGAGAAGGTGTTAGGCATTCCCGGGTTCCGTGGTTCTAGCACGGTCGCTTTGATCATACTTGTCTTAATCAGATTATTTAATTACTTATTTTAGAACCTATGTGCATTTGCCTCTTTAACTAAGAAATTATCTTAAATAGGTCAGGCGTACGTGTACCCATTTGTTTGGCGCGTCAAAAATAATATCACGCGAACGTGTAAAAATGCTTTATTATTATTAAAGAAATTTTGGCCGAGGTTGCGCGAACGGATACTCCGGCTTTGTTTTTAGAAATCATAATCATGTCACGCGAACGTGTCCACGATCACAATGATATATTAAACGGGCCTAAAGTAACTACGAGCATTTGCCATTTTTATATCTAAGTCATAAGATTAATACGAGGGCCATGAATGATTAAATTATGGATGGCACACCTCGGACTATTAAATCAAACTTATTTTAGAGGCCTATTAAAACCAAATTTATTGTTAAGAAGAGTTTGGTCGAAGTTGCGCGAACGCATACTCCGAATTGGTTTCTAGAATTGTAATCATGTCATGCAAACGTGTACACAATCACGATATTATTTTAACGCGCCTAAAGGCTTTTCTACGAATGTTTATTAATTAAAAAGAATCAAAGCATTTGTGAGGGCCATAGGAGATCTAATCGAATGGCACCCCTCAATCTAATTACAAGAGTTACTCTAACCAACATAATCTAAGGCCATACTTGCACAACTATTAATTAAAAGGGTTCGCGCTGGGCTTGTAGATGTTTGGGCCAAGCCTGTTGTGGACATAGTCCGTAGCAGCCATTTAAATGGGGATCTGGGCTCGAAAGCAGGCCCAAAGAACTGTAAGGCGTACAATTCTCCCATTTCCAATTGGCCCCAACGTCCAGGCCCAAAGCAAACCCAAATCTGGTGAAAAATAAAGGCTGAGGAGTGTGGGACTCAAGATCGAGTCCACACAGAACGTAGGAAACATCTAAAACCTGAGAAGGCCAGCTGAGCCCATTTGGCTGTCATCAGTACGCAGGAATATGATGTTAGAAAAACCTTTAAATGCTACAAAACCATATTACACATCTAAAAGAGGCATTGTTTTGAATTCAATTGGATTAGTGACACGAGAATAAGGCTGTATAGCATTCAAAACTTAATTTAGTCCCAGACTTACTTATAAACAATTTGTATGAAATTCAAACCTTAATTTAAACCTCTCTAATACAAACAATAGCAAAATCCTACGAGATTATCATGTGACCACCCTGAATCTGAAAATCTCAACAACTCTGAACAGAATTAAACGAAAACCAAAAGCAATTCATTATATGACCTAAACCCTCACTGCAAAAAGCCTTGAGTATTTCTCTATTCCCATGGCAAGTTTAAATCAACTCACAACCTAATAGGAGATACTGAAAACTTAACCCCGAACTTAATAGTATGATACCACAACGATAACATGTAAGGGCAGCAGAATGCATATAGAAATTAGACTATTACAGAACATGAATGTAATTGAAGAACAAGGAAGTAAGGTTCAACACAAAAAAAAGCTTGTATTCATCATATTTCCACATTTAGATTGCACATTTACACCTCATATGCTATCCATAGTCCAAGAGATACCTGGAAGTCAAAACAAGGCAAAAGAGTGAGGATTTCAACAAAAGCAGTAGGTCAACACGTCAATGCAGCAGTATTCAGCTTGTTTAAACTATTTTTAACCCCAGAATGAATCAAAATTCTTTGAAATCTTTAAGTCTTTGCTAATAGTAAAGCCAAAGATGCAATTCCAAAACTGGTTTCAGTCGAAATGTAGCAGAAACTTTTGTTTTTGTTTTTAGAGTATGAATGGCTGCCCAAAATGAAGGGAAAGAGGTCTTTATATAGGCATGCCTAAGGCAGTCCTAACCTAGCTAACATTTTCCCTTTCTACCCCTTCTTTTCTTAGCCATTTTATCCTTTTTACCCCTTTAAAATATCTGACCCTCCCTTATCTCTCAACAAACCAGCTCCAAAATTAACCTCTAAAAGCTTCCTCCCAACAGAAAGTGATTCCCTACCCTCAAATACCCTAAACGCCCCCTGACATCCTTGTTTTTACATTCAGAATGCAAACCTGGGTCAAATTAACCCAAGACCCAAATGAACGAGTCTCTCAACCGGGTCAGTGATGACCATAATCAATACAAAAACTCAAACCATCAGAAATTCTCAAACACAAGGATCAAATTCAGAAAAAAGAAAACAAACAAAAATCTAGAATTTTATGATTAAACTTAACTTAACCACCAAACTAAGATGAATTCCACTACTAAAGAAAATAAGACAAAACAATGAAACAAATATCAACATGAAAATAAAAAAAAAGAACAGAAAATACTACAATGAACAGAGTCGTGAGAAAAAGGAGGGGAAAGTACCAATTCACACCGGAATGTCTTGACAAAATGAAACGAATCGACGAACGATGACAGGAGTAGACATTTGGCCGGAATCCGATACGTCAGTCAAAATCCGACGTTTCTGTAATGACTTAAAACTTTTGTCAAACGATTGCCCTTATTGAGAGCAATCTATTAACGTAAGATTCGAGTTAAAACGCGTCGAAATTGGAGCAAAATCAAAAAAAGAAAGGGAAACTAGGGCTTGTATTTTCTGTTTTTAGATCCGAAATTGGGTAAATTTGGCTAGATTCTAAGGAAAAATATTAATGGATTTGGGAATAAGGAGGGGTAAGGATTGCTTGGTTGAAATTTGGGGTTGTTTGGATCACGCCGCCGGCGGGTGGAAGCTTGGGAATTTTAGGGCGGCGCTAGGATTTTAAGTCTCTGAGCATGGAGACGAAGAATGCAGGAGAAGTGAAATGGGGGGGGGGGGGAGGTGGCCTAGGTTCAGATATTTTTATATGGGATGGGTAATCAGTTCTGGACCATTAGATCACTTAGGATCAACGACCGGGATGAGGGGGAGGGCTAGACGGCGTCATTTTGCCCATTACAACAGCCCCATTTTCTTAATTCTCTTCTCTTCTTTTTTTTTTTTCAATTTCCTTTCTCTATATTAATTAATTAAGACTTAAATTGAAATTCCTAAAAAAAATTAATTTGGGAAAATCTAAGCTGATCAACCACTAAAATATTTATGAAAATTAACTACTCCTAAATTTAAGGGGAAACTACAAATTTTAAAATTAAAAGGCTAAAAATACAAAAGTAAGCCAAATTTTTATGATTTTCATTTTTTAACAAAACAAATACCTAATTAGTTAACCCTGGAACTGTAGACTAAAACCTAAATGCAATGCATGATATTTTTTTTTACTTTTTCACGATTTAAATAAAACAAACATGCACAAAAAAATGCAAACAATTAACAAAAATCCTAAAAAAAATCTACGAAATTGCAAATAATGGGAAGAATTTATTTTCTTGGATTTATAGGAGTAATTCATATAGGGCAAAAATCACGTGCTCACATGCACTGGTTTGGCTCAGGCGGTCTCAGTTACTACGGCTGCAGCTACTTCTCAGGCTGGGGGAGGCACTCAGACTCTCGCCGCCCGCACACCCGATCAGGTTATTCAGGGGTTGCAGACACCGGAGGCACCACTAGCCCAGTCGGTACCAGCTGCTCAGGGTTATGTGACTCTAGCTATGCGAGAGGACCAACAGCGCAGATTGGAGAGGTTTGGCAGACTCCAGCCACCTACTTTCAATGGTGCAGAGGGCGAGGATGCCCAGGGTTTCTTGGATAGATGTTAGAGGATTCTTCGCACCGCGGGTATTCTGGAGACCAGTGGGGTTGCATTCACGACTTTTCAATTTACGGGAGGCTTATGAGAGGCGTAGGCCTGTTGGTGAGGCGCCCCTTACTTGGCAGCAGTTCTCCGCTCTCTTTTTGGAGAAATATGTGCGCCAGTCCCGCGGGGAAGAGCTGCGTAGGCAGTTGGAGCAGTTGCGACAGGGGGAGATGATTGTTACACAGTACGAGATGAGGTTCTCCGAGTTAGCTTGCCATGCTATCTGGTTGGTTCACACAGATCGAGAGAGGATCAGGAGCTTCGTTTACGGCCTCACATATCAGCTTCAGATTCTCATGACTAGGGAGAGGGTGTTAGGTGCTACTTTACAGGAGGTTGTTGACATCGCCCGCAAGATTGAGTCGGTACGTCGCCGGGAGTGAGAGGAGGGGGAGGCCAAAAGGCCTTGGGGATCTAGCAGCTATGGTGGTGCTCCTTCGAGGGGTCAGTTTTAGCACGGTAGAGGCCGTCCATATACGCAGGCTCAGTCAGCTCGCCCAGGTTATCGTGGGGCATCGTCGGGTCATGGGTCTCACAGTTCTCATCAGGGAAATTCGTCACTTAGTGCCCTTCCAGCCCAGAGTTCGTCCCGTGCTCCATCAGTTCAGGGCTCTTTTATGCCAGGTGCATCTGCTAGTCATTCCGGAGCTAGGGGTTCCCATCAGTCCCCGTCTCCAGCACCGGGGAGTTGTTATGAGTGTGGAGAGTTTGGGCATATGAGGAGGCAGTGTCCTCGTCTTCTTGAGGGTCCGTCTCAGCAGAGGGGTCAGCCCTCAACTTCAGCTCTAGCCACTTCACCACCCGCTCAGGCAGCTAGGGGTGGAGGTCAGTCAGTTAGGGGTCGCCCTAGAGGGGGAGGTCGATCAGGTGGTGGTCACGCCCGTTTCTATGCACTTCCAGCTAGACCTGATGCTGTTGCTTTAGATGCGGTGATAACAGGTATTATCTCAGTCTGCCGCAGAGATGCCTCTGTGTTATTTGATCCTGGCTCTACATTCTCTTATGTGTCATCTTATTTTGCCCATTATTTGGATACGCCCTGCGGGTCTCTCGTCTCTTCAGTTCATGTCTCTACTCCGGTGGGCGATACTGTTGTGGTAGATCGTGTATACTGGTCGTGTGTTGTGTCTATTAGGGGTCTGGAGACCCGTGGATCTTCTGTTGTTATGTATGGTAGACTTCTATGTGATATTGGGCATGGATTGGTTATCCCCGTGCCGGGCTATTCTGGACTGTCATGCCAAGATGGTGACGTTAGCTATGCCGGGTGTTCCACGGATCGAGTGGCGAGGTCTGTCTGATTATGTTCCCAGCAGGGTAATCTCATTCTTGAAGGTCCAGCGTATGGTCGGGAAGGGTTGTCTTTCATACTTAGCATTTGTGAGGGATGTTAGTGCAGAGACTCCCAGCATTGATTCTGTTCCAGTTGTGAGAGATTTTCTAGATGTGTTTCCTGCAGACCTGCTGGGCATGCCATCGGACAGGGATATTGATTTCGGTATTGATCTGGTGCCGGGAACTCAGCCCATTTCTATTCCACCGTACCGTATGGCACCAGCGGAGTTGAAGGAGTTAAAGGAGCAGCTTTAGGAACTCCTTGATTAGGGGTTTATTTGGCCTAGTGTGTCGCCTTGGGGTGCGCCTGTCCTATTTGTGAAGAAGAAGGATGGCACGATGAGGATGTGCATTGATTACAAGCAGTTGAAAAAGGTTACAATTAAGAACAAGTATCCCCTACTTCGCATTGATGATTTGTTTGACCAGCTTCAGGGAGCGAGAGTGTTCTCCAAGATTGATATCCGTTCAGGTTACCACCAGCTGAAGATTTGGGACTCGGATATTCTCAAGACAGCTTTCGGACCCGTTATGGTCACTATGAGTTCCTGGTGATGTCTTTTAGGTTGACCAATGCCCCAGCAGCGTTCATGCATTTAATGAACAACGTATTTCGGCCTTATCTTGACTCATTTGTCATAGTTTTCATTGATGATATTCTGGTGTATTCGCATAGTGAGGAGGAGCACGTGGAGCATTTGAGGGTTATGTTGCAGAGATTGAGGGAGGAGAAGCTTTATTCAAAGTTCTCCAAGTGCGAGTTTTGGCTCAGTTCAGTGGCTTTCTTGGGGCACGTAGTGTCCAGTGAGGGTATTCAGGTTGATCCAAAGAAGATAGAGGTGGTTCAGAGTTGGCCCAGACCGTCCTCAGCTATAGAGATTCACAGTTTTCTTGGTTTGGCAGGTTATTACCGCTAGTTTGTTCAGGGGTTTTCATCTATCGCATCGCCCTTGACCAAGTTGACTCAGAAGGGTGCTTTATTCAGGTGATCGGATGAGTGTGAGGAGAGCTTTCAGAAGCTCAAGACTGCCTTGACCACAACTCCAGTGTTAGTTTTGCCATCAGCTTCAGGTTCATACACCGTGTATTGTGATGCTTCGAGAGTTGGTATTGGGTGCGTGTTGATGCAGGAGGGTAGAGTTATTGCTTATGCTTCCCGCCAGTTGAAGCCCCATGAGAAGAACTACCCTGTTCATGATTTGGAGTTGCTTGCCATTGTTCACGCGTTGAAGATTTGAAGGCATTACTTGTATGGTGTGTCTTGTGAGGTGTTTATGATCACTGATCATCGTAGCCTCCAGCACTTGTTCAAGCAGAAGGATCTCAATTTGAGGCAGCGGAGATGGTTGGAATTGTTAAAGGATTATCAGCAAAATCCTAATTGATGTCGAAACAAGATACCCCCACCTTGAGAAATTAGCTCTGGCATTAGTCGTAGCTTCACGGAAGCTTAGACCATATTTTCAATGTCACCCCATAAAGGTGGTGACAACCTTCCCCCTCAGGGGCATCCTACACAAACCCGAGCTATCGGGTAGGTTGGCCAAATGGGCCATAGAATTAAGAGAGCACGATATAACGTATCAACCGTGAACTGCTATAAAGTCGCAAGTGCTCGCCGACTTCATCGCCGATTTCAGTGCGGAAATATTGCCTGAAGCAGAGCAGGAGGCGCTCCGAGCATCATCTCCCTCCGACCTATGGGTCCTCTATACTGACGATGCATCTAACGCGTCGGGCTCGGGACTGGGACTCGTCCTCGAAGTCCCTACAGGCGAAGTGATTCTCCAATCCATACGATGCCCTGAAATGACTAACAACGAGGTCGAGCATGAAGCTATGATTGCAGGATTGAAATTAGCCCTAAAATATGGCGCTCGACGACTCGTCTTACATTGCGACTCCCAGCTCGTGGTGAATCAAGTCACTGGGACCTTCCAGATCAAAGAACCGAGACTACAAAAGTACCAGTCAGAAATTACCAAACTATTACCAGAGAATGCCGAAACAGACGGCCTCGCCAAGTTGGCGGGAGCCACGCGAAATATCAACAAAGAAAACGCGGTCACCTCCTCCATTCCTCGATAGACCAGGTCGAGGTACATTCTATAAATCTGACTTGGGACTGGCGCAATCGTATCATAACTTATTTGCAGGAAGGAACGCTCCCACAAGATAAGAAAGAAGCCAAAAAGCTCCGAATACAGGCGGCCAGGTACAGCCTCGTGAATCACGACCTTTACAAAAGGACGTTTGGCGCCCCCTGGCCAAATACCTCGGATTTAACCAAACGATGTGGGTATTAGAAGAAGTACACAAGGGGCACTGTGGTGCTCATATAGGAAACCGTGCCCTCGTCAGATGCCTCATCCGTGCGGGATACTACTGGCCCACCATGAAAAAAGAAGCCGCAGACTACGTCATAAAATGTGAACAATGTCAAAAATACGCCCCTATGATACACCAAGCAGGAGAACTGCTGCACTCCGTCACTTCGTCATGGCCGTTCGTAAAGTGGGGGATGGATATTATCGGACCCCTTCTAGCAGGGCGAGGTAAGGTACGCTTTCTTTTGGTTTTAACTGACTATTTTTCTAAATGGGTGGAAGCAGGTGCATACACGCAGATACGTGAGCAAGAAGTTATCGCATTCATATGGAAAAATATAATATGCCACTTTGGCATTCCCAAAGAAATCAGCTACGACAACGGACCCCAGTTTGTCGGAAAGAAAACAACCGAGTTCTTTGAAAAATGGCACATCAACTGTATACTCTCCACACCATACCACCCCGTCGCCAACGGGCAAGCCGAGTCTTCCAATAAAATGATATTGAATATATTAAAAAAGAAGCTCGAAGACGCCAAAGGATTATGGCCTGAACTACTTCCAGAAGTACTATGGGCATACCGCACCACGCCAAAAACTAGCACAGGCAAAACGCCATACTCCTTGGTCTGCGGGACTCATGCGGTTATACCCGTCAAAGTCGGAGAACCTAGCCTGAGATACTCGAATAAGAGCGGACCAAGTAATGATGAAAGTAGATTGCAAGACCTAGATAAAGTCGAAGAATGAAGGGACATGGCTCACATAAGAATGATATCCCAAAAACAACAAGCAGAGAGATACTATAACAAGAAAGCCAAAATACGACCACTCAAGGTCGGAGACTACGTTCTCAAAGCTAAAACACAGGCAGCAAAAGACCCTAATGAGGGAAAGCCGGGAACAAATTGGGACGGGCCATACAAAATCACAGCCTCAGCGAACAAAGGAGCATTTCGGTTAGAAACAATGGAAGGAAAATCACTCCAAAACAATTGGAATGTCGCCCATCTCAAATACTTCCACTTCTAAAAAAAGGCGCCCCCTAAGTCGTACTCTTTTTCCCTCATCCAGGTTTTGTCCCAATCGGGTTTTCTCAGTGAGGTTTTTAATGAGGCAGTGAAGGAGACGCCAAGAGGTCCGAAGTGTTATTCATTACACCGCCCGTCGATATCATCTCCAGGCCGAGTAATGAAGGGACCGGGCATAGATAGCCAAATCTCCGTTGTATGTACAAAGTCAACACGTATTCTCTACGAGAATGTAATTAAATCTCCATTGTATGTACAAAGTCAACACGTACTTTCCACGGGAACATAATCAAAACTCCAACGAACGAATGAAACTAGCATCCACTCTACTCCAACTGACAGAATAGAGTCTCATCCTTATGAAGGGATACTACTTCGATGCCAGCTCGAAAGTAACATCCCACTAGCTAAGGCCATCGACTAAGAAACGTGTTCGACCTCGCTCGAACCACGACGGGATATTACTTCGACACTAGCTCGAAAGTAACATCCCATTGGCTAAGGCCATCGACTAAGAAACGTGTTCGACCTCGCTCGAACCACGACGGGATATTACTTCGACGCCAGCTCGAAAGTAACATCCCACTGGCTAAGGCCATCGACTAAGAAACGTGTTCGACCTCGCTCGAACCATGATTAGATACTACTTCGACGCCAGCTCGAAAGTAACATCCCACTGGCTAAGGACATCGACAAAAAAAAAGAGAAGGAGTCCGACCTCACTCGAAATAAAATCGATTTGACAGTCCGACAAATGCCCAGAATACCATGAAAATCACAAAGATTGCCGCCCAAATAAACAAAATAATTTCTTCATTACAACAAAATTGTTACGGGCACCTATCTTTACAATGGGCTCAAAGACGCCCTTACAAAAATCCTACGACAAAAATAAATACAAACAAAAACTTTATGCAGCATGTGCGGTACCATACACATCTTCATACCAAGAATCGGAAGCAAGACGGTTCACATCGTCAGAATTAATGTCATCCCCGTCAGGTGAAAGAGGGTCGTACCCACATTCCTCGCGAGCTGAATGAGAATTGGCACGCACATCCCGAAGCTCGGCTTCAGACACCCTCCCCTCATCATGAAGAGCCTTGTAAACATCGAGCTTGGCCTCGGCATGAACCCATAACTCATACAAACAACGAGGCACACCCAGATCGGTTGAAGCACGAGACATAGAAGGTTGAGAGTTTCGACGCACGTCTTCCGCCCTCAGTGACGCCGTCTGCCTGGTCATCGCGGATAACTCCGCCTCTAGCTCCCTTACACGCCCCTCGAACCCCGCTACCTTAAGATCAAATGCCTCCTTCTCCTTGGTCCGCTCCGACCTACAGACGCAAAGAGTATCTTCCAACACCGCCGCCTCAGAAATAATGGTCGCCAATCTATCAGCGCTCACGCTCAACTCGCCCTTAAGACCGTCGATTTCCACCACCTTCATTCCCAATTCATTGGTCAGACTGGCCACCCTTGCTTGCAGGTCGGTATTCTCCGCCATCACCCCTCTACTTAATTCGATCTCGTTTTCCTTCGCCTCGACCTTGCGCGCCGGTTGGTCCTCACTCTGATTAAGCCCTTCATGGAACATTTGGAACTCAGGGTCCTGATGGTAGATGTCGGCCGTCGCACGATGCTTAGTGCGATATTCCTGATATTTGGAGAGCATCTTCTCGTAGACGTCCGTCCTCTTCTTTTCCTGGCGCTCGCGTTCAATCTCCATGATAAGGGTCTGGTACAACAAGAAAAAGTTAAAACAAAAAGACAAATAAAAAAATAGTAGCGCGAACCCAATGACGAAACAGAAGAGAAAGATATCTACCCGCAAGGCCATGCCGGTGACATTCCGGGACAATTCCGTGTCGTTCATCATTCTAATAGCCTCTCTCTCGGGGGCGGCACATAAAGGGGCTAAAACACACGCCACCTGATCATAACTCGACAATATGTTATAGTCCCCAGGGACAATGATATGTCGATCAGAGCCCTCCATCCTATCCTCCACATGAGTGTGGCGCTCCAAAAATTCACGAACGTCTACTGGGTCGATATACGAACCCGAGCCATCGCCTTCGACACGTAGGCCCCCTCCGATATTGGAAGACGCACCACCCTCAGCGGAACGCACGGAACCACCTCCCGGGTATACCCCTTCCGTTTGAGGAGACCTCCCCGCCGCAATAGCATTGGCCATAAATGAGGGCACATGTGCCGTCCGCGAAGCACCCATCGTGCTCCTACCAGCATCCACGGCTACCTCTTTCTCGAGCTCCACTCTCCTTCTTTTTCTCAGTAATGACTCGTCCCCGTTAGAGGATTCGTCTGCGGGTTGATAGGCCGGCAGGGAAGAGGTCTCTTCCCTTACGACCATCTTGCGAGAAGGATCCCCTATCTGTGTCGGTTGAGCCCGGCCCTCCCGGGCGGACTCACTCAGTGTAAACTGCATCCCAACAGCAGCACAGCTTGTCGAAATGCAGGGACTGGGGCCCTACGCCTAGAATTTCCCCGACCTATTATAGAAAAGAGTTGTATCAATAAGCAACGACATACAATCAACGAGTGATATAAGGGAAAACACTTACCAGACGAGACTCTCGGCCCGAAGCGTTTTACAAAAGCATGCCAATCTCGAGTCCCCACTGCATGGGGGAGCAGACGGGCTACCCAATTCCGTATACCTGCAATAGGGCGAGGTGGGCGCCCCATAGCTGCAAACAAGAGGTAAACAAACACTAAGGTAAATAAAGAAGAAACAAAAAAAGGGGGATAAAGTAAGTGGTGACACTCACGTTTCTCATTGCATCGCTTTGGGAACCTAGCAGGATCAGACACGATGTGGGCAGTTCTGACAAAGACGTACTTATGCCAAAACTTACGACTCGCCTGGTCGTCGGTCCCAACTACTAGTCCTTTTGTCCCCCGGTGCCTCAAATGCACCATGGTACCCCTGTGAAAACTGGGCAAAAATAAGTGCAAAAGGTGGTGAACCGTAACCTCACACCCCGCCAACTCCGCGTATTTGGTTAGCAGTAGGAGTATCTTAAGCGTTTACGGAGAAAGTTGAGCCGGGAACATCTGGTAGAATCGACATAACTCCTCCGCTAACGGAAGAAGGGGGAAGGAATGACCGATCACGAAGGGGTACTCATAAAAAGCACAGTACCCAGGCCTATGAGTTTCCACAAAATCCCTTCCCGCTGGAACCATATCAATGTGGGCGGGGATGTTGTACTTTGCACGGAGAGCATCAATGTGAACTTGCTCCGTTTCGGAGAATACAAGGATAGGAGTAGGAGGAGGATCTTTGAGAAAATCACTTCGAGACATAGGGTGTCTCCGCAGCAACTCCTCAACGGTAGGGAAGCTATCTCCTTCCTCCGCCATCATGCCCTTATCACTAATAGGGGGTGCCACAAATATCGGAGTGGCATCAGAAACCCCTTCTCGAGACCGGTGTGGGTTAGGCATCTCCCCGATGATAATGTGGTAAGGTGACAGAGAGGGGTAAGAATGAAAAAGGGAAGAGGAAGAAGCGAAGAAAATGTAAAACACAGGAGAGGTATGGAAGAAGGGCAAGAGATTAAATGGCCAACAATTTTTGAAAAAACAAACCCTCCCCTATTTATAGGATTGGGTAGCATCGGAATCAAAGGAAAAGGCAGCAGAGTAGCACCGGAATCGAGGCGAAAGACTGCAGGATGGCACCAAACCGAAGCGACAAGCCGTCAGCCCCTGTCTCGGAAACACGCATAATGATGACGCATATGGAGATGACATCATTCCCCGATAAGACACGCCACCAAAGTCTTATTAAGCCCATTGACCTCCCACTGTTGGTCAAGTCATAACGCTCCATGAAGCCAAATTTCTCCATGAAGGATGGACGATGTCCGCTTATCGAGGATGCACCAAATCGCGACCTCGACAAGCAGAGGGACTAACTGTATGAGTCCAAATTTGGACGACCACAACTACTTGCCAAAGGCAATGGAAGACGAGATCTTCGTAAGTGGGACTTCCTACAAGAGATGACAAATAGCGGATAGAGGACGGACGACCGTTGTAGTAGCGTAGGCCCAACTAGGGGTATTTTGGAATATTCCCATGTATATTCCCTAGGGTATGTCCTCTAGGGTACAGAAAGGGATTAGCCCTTATATATAGGGGAGAAAATACCTAGTAAAGGGACTCTCTCTGGAATTTTGGAGAACGATTCATTTTGAAAGCAAAACTTGTAAACTCTCTCCGTTATTGAAGATTATCCTTCTCAATGTACAATTATTGCCTTTCTCATAATATTAACAGATACTTTCCATCTCGTTCATTACCTATATCTTCTGTTCTAGATTTTATTATGCTTAGCTGAGATTTACCCCTTCATTTTTTTTGATTGATTTGGTCAATAAGGTTCCAATATCTTTTGAATTAAATAGTAAGAATGATGCATAGACTTACATCTACGATGTTTACTGAATGTTGCTTGTGGTGATGTTGGATTAACACGTGAAGGTAATGATTTAATTGTTAATAAAGGAAAGGTTCTAATGCAGGTTGTGAAGGAATCACTGACTAAACTGACATTTGCAAGTTCTGAAAACGCATAGTCTCAGACATTATCAACAATCAAGTAAAGAAATTAATAAGGAGAAATAGAATATAAAACATAACAGAATTTAAAGTAAAGCACGATATTCACCGACCAATTTCCAACACTGACATACATCAAAAAGGTCATATTGGTTAGGATCTCATTAGCTAATGATGCCTCAAGCATAAAGCGTTTGAAGTATCTTCAAAGAGAATCATATTGTCATAACTATAACTCACTATATATACTTCTTTCCTCTATTTGGAATTGTCACGACCCAAAAATCACTAGTCGTGATGGCACCTAACTCGATCCGCTAGGTAAGCCAACTAAAGATACCTAACTCAAATAGTGAAGAATATCTGAACATTTACATATTAACCCCAGAACTGGTAGTACGAATCATGAGCTTCTAAGAATTTAAAATCTACAAAGCTGGTACAAATAATTACACGATCTGTTCGGAAGTTACATGAACAGATTAGCAAAATCTAAAGCTACCAAGGACAAGTGGCAGCTATCCGGAATGCACGAACATCTTCAGAGTCAGCTCCCGACATCACCAGCAGCTCCGCTCCAAGAATCTGCACGCAAGGTGCAGAAGTGTAGTATGAGTACAACTGACCCCATGTACAGAGTAAGTATCTCGTCTAACCTCGTCGAAGTAGTGACGAGGCTTTTTAGTTAAAAGATACTCACTGATAAGACCTGCACCGTAAACAAGTAATAGAACTATACTAGGATATAACAGTAAAGGATATATGAAACGAATATGCAAAACAATAACTGAGTGCTAGCAAAGATCACAATTTAGCATCTTCCAATACCTCGACCAATCTTTTCCTTAGAACGAAAACGAATAACCACGATAGTCACACCATAACTTTAATAGCATGAGGAATGTACTCAGATATCAAGTAAATTGCACGGCAACACTCTTCGTGCTTTTATCTCCTCCTCACCCAATATGCGTATAATAGTACCAACCAGATGACAGAAATATCGATAACAGAAATTACAAAGTAGGAAATACGCAAGTAGAAATAATGAACGAGGATATACATGTGGGCAATAGTAATAGACTAGGCGGAAGGCATATGAGTAATGATAGCAATTGGAAGACAAGGAATATCAACTTTAACTAACTAACATGGTGGAGGCCTAGATATAGGTATAACAACTAAGACGGGAACACATGATCTTTACAAGTTAACAAGTAGAAGCATGAATGACTAACATGGAAGAAGGCTTGTACTATAGTGCAACGGAATAGATACGACATGGATGTAATTATAACAGCAGAAAGTAGGCATGGTATTTGCGAGTTAAGCAAGTAGAAAGTATGAGCAACACAACAACAATTGAGATAGAGATCAAGGGCAGGACGATAGCAATAAGTCACATAAGATCTATAATTACGACAATAATAGCTCATGGTAAAGGCATGAACGTATACATGGGGAACATATATCACAACATAATGCATGTCCCTCTTTGTTGCCTGCACGGAAACACCCATCGTGCCATGAGCTCGCGATAGTATAAAAGCATGACAATATAAATGAAATGGTGCGGAATCACCCTTCGTGCTTTTACTCTCAAATGAATGGCATGGCATCCCCGTCGTACTTTTACGAAGAGCTTTACACTCTCCCTTACTAAGAATATGTATATCAAGACAAATAAGGTAGGAAGCATAAATAACGTCAAGGAGAGTGTTTAAACGGATATTTCAAATGAACCCCAATCACATCTCTCAAGTCAACAATATTTCAATAAACTCTCAAGTACTTATTATTCAAGTACTTCAATAAATCTCAAGAATATCAGCCGTAGCAATGTGTTATTGATTAAATATAATGATGACATAATTAGACACATCAATATTTCTTGGAATTTCTGTCAAATTGTAATCAAGTTATAGAGAACTAAATCTTGGTTTCTATCATTTAAGACTATGTTCTTAGTATCTAGGAGTCAAGTGAGACATGAAGCAAGAAAAGTCACGTAATTCTACAAGACACAATTTATAACATAATTTAACCCCGAGCATGGTTCACCCTGGCACATGCATATATGTTCGTCATCTCATATATGTATCACCCCCGCATGTAGCAAACAATGTCAAATAGTAGGAAAAATTCCCTCAACAAAGTTAGGCAAGACACTTACCTCAATTCGGCTAATTAAATACTCAATTAAGCTTCTCCCTTCACAAATTCACCTCCGCCCGGCTCAATCTAGTCAAAGACGACTTAAATACATCATGCAATGCAAGAGAAAACAATTTCAATTAATAAAGCTATGACCTTTATAATTTCTAAAAAGTAAACAACAGTCAACCCATGGGTTCGCTCGGTCAAAACCCGGGACCAAGGGTAGGTCTTGACTACCTATAGCCCCACGAGTCCAAATATGTATTTTGTTTCCAAATCCGTGTCCTATTTGACTCTCAAATCCCAAATTTTCATTTTTTTCAAAACTTTGACAAAATCCCCAAATACTTTCCTATATTCTCACGAATTTGATGTTAAATCATATGTAAATTCATGAAATGCAGTTGAGAATTGATTAGAGGTACTTAACTAATGATTTGGTAAGAAAATTCCTTCACAAAATCGCCTCCCATCGAAGCTAGGGTTCAAAATATAAGAAAATGAAGCTATGTCTCGGAATTCTCAGCTGTATACAGGCTGCAGACATTGCATTTTCGATTTGCGAACCCCGCAAATGCGAACAACTCATCGCAAAAGTGAAGTTTTGAAATTCTCAGCGGCCTTCGCAAATGCGACCAAAAAGCTCGCAAATAGGAAAACTGGTCTTTCGCAAAAGCGGCCAGTTGGTCGCAAAATCGAACTAATCCTGCCCAGGCCTTTATCGCAAATGCGATACTGAGTCCCAAATGCGAACTCAACATGCTTCGCAAAAGCGTCAATTTTTCGCAAATGCGATTCCCTTCCCGAGCAACCCAGATTCACAAATGTGAGGCTGCTTCGCAATTGCGATAGTCACATTTGTGACAAAAACATCGCAATGCGATGACACCAGTACCAGCACTCAAAATCATGAAAAATCATTCCGAAACTAATTCGAATCTCACCGGAGTCCCCGAGGCTCCAAAACAACCATGGACTCAAGTCCAAAGAAACAACACGATCTCGCTAGCGTGATCAAAACATTAAAATAACCTCTAAAAGCACGAATTGGATGCCAAAACGCATGAATATCAAAGTAAACTTAAACAACTTCTAGAATCACAACCAAGGGTCCGAACCATATCAAATCAACTCCAAATGGCCCCAAATTTTGCATACAAGTCACATTTGACATTACAGACCTACTCCAACTTCCGAAATCGAATCCGACCCCAATATCAAAAAGTGCACTCCCGGTCAAACATCCCAAAAATCCAACTTTCGCCATTTCAAGTCTAATTCAACTCAGGATCTCCAAATCACAATTTAAACGTGCTCCTAAGTGCAAAATCACCCAATGGAGTTAACGGAACCGACAAAATTCCATTCTGAGGTCCAATGTTAAAAAGTCAAACTTGGTCAACTCTTCCAACTTGGAGCTTTAAATCTTGAAGTTCATTCTTCCAAATCGATTCCAAATAACTTGAAAACCAACACCGATGATTCACACAAGTCATAATACATCGTGCAGAGATAATCGAGTCCTCAAACTACCGAGCGAAGCACAGATGCTCAAAACGACCAGTCGGGTCGTTACACCCTCTACGACTTAAACATACGTTCATCCTCGAACGTGCCAGGAGTCGTTCCAAAGATATCAAATCACGGTGTAACCTTACTATGCACATACCGGGGGTGATCCCACGTCACCCTGCTCCATATAAGTTTGCCAACACAACATAACTTGAGATCCTTACTTCAACCTTGGTCCTTAAACCTTAGAACCCAATCTCTAACATCCAGAATTCATTACAAGGCCCGAATCTCATATCTACACACTGTATAAGTCTGAACTAGCATTCCTTATCTCGATACAATAGTGCAAATCTCAGGTCTAGAAACCTCATCTCAGCCAATAAAAGCAGACCTACGAACAAGTCTAAAAAATAATCATATGGAGCCCGACACAACGCGGTCCAGTACACATACAAGTAATAATTCAGACATGACAAATAAGAGTAAGAAAGTTAAATAAAAAGGATACTAAGCAAGTTAAGTAGGAAGAGTAATTTTAACATTTTCCTACGAACTATTTTCAACAAAGTGAAAGCAAAAAACACAAAGTAAGCATCAGGAGTTACATTTCATCATAGTACCGTTACGGCGTGTAACCTGATCCCATCTTATTAATCTATATAGGGCACCCATTGCGCCATTATACTTGGGCTCACTGATCACCTGTGCGTCAACATCAAGCACAATAGAGTGCACAAAATGTAACTGTGGGAAAATTATTAGGAACAAACAATACTAAGAAGAACAAGCACGACTATGGTGCAATAAGCAAATCAACTTCCCGAAGGCCATCTCGCCCATAGCGCCATGAGGCTTAAACCGAATTTCAATATGCGTGCGAAGAACCATGTAATCCTCACAACCCGTCATAGCATAAGAGATGAACACATAACAGAGACCAAGGCGTGAATAGCATTTATTCCGCCCGACGATATACATGTAGTAACAGCTGCGCAGGAGTAACAAATTCTATCCAATACAGAATACACATCCTCATTGGGCCTGCCAATAGGCCCCCATATCAATTTCGGTCATCCCTGAACGGACAAATAGCCCTCCAAAAGTCCACAACTACATAGCCATAACACATACTATTATCTGGCTAGGTTTGGAAATATTTCACAATCCACAATCACAAAACAATCTGCTTTTGAGGACTCCCAGTCTCCAAATCCACAGAACGCATGAACCACCCTACCTAATCCCAACTCCACTGCCCAAATGTCTAACACATCTCTTGTATACGATCATCCCATGAGGAATACTTCTATAATTTTTCTGTGCCACATAATAAAATATGAATCTCAGTAGTCGATCAATCAGGCGAGCACCGCAATACCAATGAAACGTCTGTAAGTCAAAACACAATGCGCCTTCTGAAATGTACACCATTCTCAGGCAATACCAAGTAGTAATAGCTTCCATTTAGACATCTGAAACCTTCCGTGTTGTCTAAGAGTTCATGACCTTCCCTTCAAAACTGAACTGTGACCTTGCACATGCAAAACTCAATCCCAATCAGTCAGAAACCTTCTATTTGATCTTATCAAGGAGGAAATCCCAATAAGCAACATGTTCCTCATGCCAGTAGGAAATATCCACCTCGAACCGTGATAGAAATCATCGAGAACTCTTTGGAATCCATTTGCACATAACCAAGCTATTAGAACCGAATCCATCTAACTCAACCAAGCCACACAGTCGTCCAAAAGCCATGAGCATTGCCACGAAACACCTGTGGAGACTCACCACACCATAAGTACCCAAAGAACCGATCATACCATTTCCGTGTTGATCCAACCTACTATCAAACTGCCTTGTTCCTCCGAGTTCCTTCCAAATTACCCTCAAGTTGATACCCCTCCTTGCGAGAACACCATGATCCTTACCCCAAAGCTCACCATAAGAGATCCTTGCATAAAAATCACACTGCCCTAAGGCCCATAAGCCGATGTATTCCCTCTTAACACCCTAAAGTACCATAACCGAGACACCCACTCTGAAGAGACCTTCTGTGAATCTAAAGCCATTTCTTCACCTTACTGATATTGAAATGTATAATCCCTAATGATATAGAAATACCACGAGTCTCGACACCATCCAATGTAAATTTTATATTCTAGCCACAACACTATGCCACCACTTAATCTTCCTGAGTCTGAACTCATCAATAAGGCATGAGAATAAAATTCGTTCCATAACTAAACAACATGAAAAACATTCTAACACACTCATAACTCGAGACTACACGTCACATCGAGATAGAAATCAAGCACCCATCAGTCTTTTTTACACCTCAAGCAAACTCTTCTCTTCATATTTAAATCATCTGAACATAGCCCGCAGTCACATCCTACTCATCATTTAGTCATCCAACCAGTCGCCGCCCATAAATTCTACTCATAGGGACACTACCGAACGTATAAGTCCAAAAGCACATGCACACATAGCTGAAATCCCCGTGCTCAAGCTACAGTCAAAACCCAAACTCAAGTGCTCCATACTGACCCATAATCAGCACACAGAAATTGCATCTCGCACCTCATCGATGGAATCACAAGCCGTCGTTGCACAGCAAATACCGAGCGCTCACATGCGCATACGAATGCGTGGAAGGAATTCAATGAGTTACGCTTCAAACTGAATCAATGCCGCACGATAAGGAAAGAAAGATAGGAAGTTTATCCTAAATGCCCTGTAGCCTCTCGAAGATAGGTATGGACGTCATCAAACCGATCTGCAAGACTCTACTAGACACTTGCTCATGACTCGTAGAACCTATGAACCTAGAGCTCAGATACCAACTTGTCACAACCCAAAAACCACTAGTCGTGATGGCACCTAACTAGATCCTCTACGTAAGCCAACTAACAGTCAATACAATCCAAATGAGATTATAGGAAAACAGTGAAGAATTATCTGACTATTTACATATTAACCCTAGAACTAGTAGTACGAATCATGAGCTTCTAAGAATTTGAAATTTACAAAGCTGGTACAAATAATTACACGATCTATTTGGAAGTTACATAAACAGATTAGCAAAATCTAAAGCTACTAAGGACAAGTGGCAGCTATACCCGAAATGCACGAACGTCTTGAGAATCAGATCTCGACATCAGCAGCAGCTTCGCTACAAGAATCTGCACGCAAAGTTCAAAAGTTAGTATGAGTACAACTGACCCCATGTACCCAGTATGTATCTTATCTAACCTCATCGAAGTAATGACGAGGCTTTTTAGTTAAAAGATACTCATTGATAAAACCTGCACCGTAAACTATCAATAGAACTATACTATGATATAATAGAAAAGGATACATGAAACAAATATGCAAAACAATAACTGAGTGCTAGCAAAGATCACAATTTAGCATCTTCCAATACCTCAACCAATCTTTTCGTTAGAACAAAAACCAATAACCACAATAGTCACTCCATAACTTTAATAGCATGAGGAATGTACTTAGATATCAAGTCAATATCACGGCAACACCCTTCGTATTTTTATCTCCTCCTCACCCAATATGCGTATAAAAGTACCAACCGGATACAGAAATACCGATAACAGAAATTACACAGTAGGAAATACACAAGTAGTAATAATGAACGAGGATATACATGTGGGCAACAGTAATAGACTAGGCGGAAGGCATATGAGTAGTGATAGATTTTTTAAGACAAGGAATATAAACTTAAACTAACTAGCATAGTGGAGGCCTAGATATAGGTATAACAAATAAGAAGGGAACACATGATCTTTACTAGTTAACAAGTGGAAGCATGAATGGCTAACATGGAAGAAGGCTTGTACTAAAGTGCAACAGAATAGATACGACATGATGTAATTATAACAACAGAAAGTAGGCATTGTATTTGTGAGTTCAGCAAGTAGAAAGTATGAGCAACACAACAACAATTGAGATAGAGATCAAGGACAGGATTATAACAACAAGTCAGATAAGATCTATAAGTACGATAATAACAGCTCAAGGTAAAGGCATGAATGTATACACAGGGAACAAATATCACAACATAATGCATGTCCCTCTTCCTTGCCTGCACGAAAACACCCATCATGCCATAAACTCACGATAATATAAAAGCATGACAATATAAATGAAATGGCGCGGCATCACCCTTCGTGCTTTTACTCTAAAATGAATGGCACAGCATCCCCTTCGTGCTTTTACTCTCAAATGATATGGAACGACATCACCCTTCGTGTTTTTACTCTAAAATGATATGGCACGGCATCACCCTTCATGCTTTACACTCACAAACATGGCATGACATCATCCTTCGTGCTTTACACTCACATAAGATAGCACGTCATCACCCTTCGTGCTTTACACTCACATAACATGGCACGACATCACACTTCGTGCTTTACACTCTCCATTACATAGCATATGTAAATCAAAGACAAATAAGGTAGCAAGCATAAATAACGTGAAGGATAGTGTTTAAACGGATAGTCCAAATGAACCCCAATCACAACTTTCAAGTCAACAATAGTTCAATAAACTCTCAAGAACCTCATTATTCAAGTACTTCAATAAATATCAAGAATATCGGCCGTAGCAATGTATTAATGATTAAACCTGATCATTAGACAGATCAATGTTTCTTAGAATTTCTGTCAAATTATAATTTAGTTATAGATAACTAAATTTTGGTTTCTATCATTTAATATTATGTTCTTAGTATCTAGGAGTCAAGTAAGACATGAAGCAAGAAAGGTCATGTAATTCTACAAGACACAATTTATAATATAATTTAACCCCGAGCATGGTTCACCCTGGCACATGCATATATGTTCGTCACCTCATATATGTATCACCCCCGCATGTAGCAAACAACGTCAAATAGTAGGAAAAATTCCCTCAACTAAGTTAGGCAAGACACTTACCTCAATTCGGCTAATTAAATACTCAATTAAGCTTGTCCCTTCACAAATTCAGCTCTGCCCAGCTCAATCTAGTCAAAGACGACTTAAATACATCACGCAATGCAAGAGAAAAAAAATTGAATTAAGAAACCTATGACCTTTATACAATTTCTAAAAAGTCAACCCCCAGGTCCGCCCGGTCAAAACCCGGGTCCAAGGGTAGGTCTTGACTACCCATAGCCTCACGAGTCCAAATACATGTTTTGTTTCCAAATCCAAATCTATTTGAATCTCAAATCCCAAATTTTCATTTGTTTAAACTTTGACAAAATCCCCAAATTTTTCCTAGATTCTCATGAATATTATGTAAAATCATGAAATGTAGTTGAGAATTGATTAGAGGTACTTACCCAATGATTTGGTATGAAAATACCTTTAATAAATCACATCCCATCAAAGCTAGGGAAAAATATAACAAAATGAAGCTAAGTCTCAAAATTCTCAGCTATATGCAAGCTCTAAGTCGCATTTGGGATGTGCGAACCCTACAAATCAAACCCTGCAAATGCGAACAACTTATCGCAAAAGCAAAATTTTGAAATTCTTAGCTGCCTTCGCAAATTTGACCAAAAAGGTTGCAAATGCAAACACTGGTCTTTCGCAAAAGCGACCAGTTGGTCGCAAAAGCGAACTAACCCAGCCCACGCCTTTATGGCAAATGCAACACTGAGTCCACAAATGCGAACTCAACAGGCTTCGCAAAAGCGGAAATTCTTCGCAAATGCGAGTCCCTTCCGCAGCAGCCCAGCTTCGCAAATGCAAGGCTGCTTCGCAATTACGATAGTCGCATTTGCGACAAAAATATCGCAAATGCGATGACACCAGTACCAGCACTTAAAATCATGAAAAATCATTCTGAAACCAATCTGAAGCTCACCCGAGCCCCCGAGGCTCTAAACCAACCATACACCCAGGTCCAAAGACACAACACAAACTTGCTCGCGCGATCAAAACATCAAAATAACCTCTAAAAGCACGAATCAGACGCCAAAACGCATAAAGATCAAAGTAAACTTCAAGAACTTCTAGAATCGAAACCAAGCGTCCAAACCATATCAAATCAACTCCAAATGGCGCCAAATTTTGTAGACAAATCACATTTAACATTAGGGACCTACTCAACTTTGGGAATCGGAATCCAACCCCGATAAGTCCACTCCCGATCAAACTTCCCAAAAATCCAACTTTTACCATTTCAAGTCTAATTCAACTACGGACCTCCAAATCACTATCCGAATGCGCTCCAATGTCCAAAACCACCCAACAAAGCTAACGGAATTGACGAAACTCCATTCCGATGTCCAATGCTAAAAAGTCAAGCTTGGTCAACTCTTCCAACATAGAGCTTAAATGTTGAAGTTCATTCTTCCAAATTCCGAATAACTTGGAAACCAACACCGACGATTCACGCAAGTCATAATACATCGTGCAGTGATACTCAAGCCCTCAAACTACCGAGCGAAGCGCAGATGCTCAAAACGACCAGTCGGGTCATTACATCCTCCACCACTTAAACATTCGTTCATCCTCGAACGTGCCAGGAGTCGTTCCAAAGCTATCAAATCACGGTGTAACCTTACTTTGCACATACTCAGGGGTGATCCCACGTCACCCTGCTCCATATAAGCCTGCCAACACAACATAGGAAGAGATCCTTACTTCAACCTTGGTCCTTAAACCTTAGAACCCAATCTCTAACATCCAGAATTCATTACAATACCGGAATCTCACATCTACACACTGTATAAGTCTGAACTAGCTGTATTAAGTCACCAATCATAACCCGATATGTAGTCACATGATATACCCCATCACTCAGATACTCACAACAGTAACTGCCGACTGATAACTATGGATTTCAACCTATCTTCTGCTCTCTTTTGCTTAGGTTTTGGATAAAAAATGTGTAAAAGTACTCCCAAAAACTAATTTACTGTGCTTACTTGTAGGTTTTGGTCAAAATGAGGCAAAGAATCCAAAATAAACTCATGAATTTGTAAACTTGCACAGACTAAAGACAACTGGAGCGCGGAGAGTGGACAAAATACGTAGTCGCATAAGGACCACTGCTGAGGCGTACACAAATATGCGGCCCGCGAAAGTACAGTTCAGAGAGGCTAATTTGAGCACAAGTTCTACCACTGAGTGTGATGGAAAAGCGGCCGCGGAATATCTGACGCAGCCGCAGTGGTATTTTTGCTGAGAGCGGTGATTGAAGTTCAGAAACCCTGAAAGTCATGCTTAATAGAAGAACGCGGTCCACTTCCAAATTACGCGGCCGCGATGGAGCACACACGGACATGGATGAAATTACTTTGTCCAAAACCAAGTCCAACCCAGGCCCAGAATTGAAAAACACGGACCGCGCTCACTATTGCACAACCGCGAAAGTCCAAGCGTCGACGCGCTCACTTTTACGCTTCCTCGAATTCTCGCAGGGGCATTTTTGTTAGGAATGTTCAGCCTAGTACAAATAGATCTTTTTCACATTTTTAGGGTATGTAATATTTTGCTGAGCACGTGAACGACTGGTTTTTACCTTTTTGAGTAATCTTAGAGTAGATTTGTCTTTAATCTTTAGATTTTCATCTTGTATTTGAATATTATGACTTATATTTCATCTCTATCTTTGATTTCTACTGTTATTATGAGTAGCTAAATCTTATAGCTAGAGTTGTGACCCAACCCTAGTGTGGGTATTTAATGGGTCATGAATTTTAAGGCTTAATTGTTTATGGGTTAGTGATATTTAGCTTAATTCATGCTTTAATTATAGAATTGGTGGTTGCAAACACTGATTCGTGCCTTGATGACTTAGACTCTTCTTGAGAAAGAGAGACTAAGTCTAGGAAAATCAGGCTAACAAGGAATTGGGGTGCATTCAAGAGATTGATAGCCCAATTAAAGGGTTAAACCTAGAGATAGTAATACCCGATTTGAGCCAATATCATTTGTTATGCATGAATGCCCATTTGGAGTTGAGAACGTCAAATCAGGAAAACTCACTCAAACTACCGAGAGGTATAGAGTGAGTACTTATGTGTGATGGTTATATCACGACCCCAATCATAACATGCTTGCCTTGAATTCTCAATACCCGTTATATACCCACCTAGGCAGAAGGCACTGCCCTAGTCCCTTTTAATTGAAAACTACCAACAAAAATAGTGTACTTAGCTTATTCTAGCATATTATAGTATAGCATTAGAAGTATAATCAATCATGACCATATTTGGAGGTGCAATTTGGAACAACACGCACATCTAGATTAGTTAGATACCTAACTCCAAATCAATTAACTCCCTGTGGAAATCGATCCCGACCTTTGTTGGGTAAAACTACATCGACCATCCTGGCCACTCGATAGTGGTACAGGCTTGGAAGCGATCACTTTTTGGCGCCGTTGCGGGGGAGTTGGACGGTTTTAGCTATCTATCTAACTATTTGTGTGTCTTGTTTTTCTTTCCTTCCGATTTTCTAATTTGTTCGTGATTTCTCTTAGGTACAATATGGCTCTTAACAATGATGCTCCCGGAAATTTGCCTTTGGGGGAGGAGGTAGATGATGACAATGTGGATGAGATTCAACCCGAACCACAAGCACAAAGGAGAGGTCGACCGCCTCATGACAATATTCCAAACACTCCCCCACCTCCAGCAAGGGCAGCACAACGGACGCTGCCCAATAAAGGATACGCAAGTGCAATAGCCCCGCCCCGTATTAGGGCGGGCAACTTCCAAATAACCAACGTTATGCTTACACTCTTGGAACATAGGGGTTTCTTCACTGGAGCTCCATACCGAAATGCCTATAAGCATCTCAAGGGTTTTGTTGATACATGTTGGGGAGCAAGCAAATGAACGTTTCTGAGGACGCGTTGAGATTAAGGCTTTTCCCATTCTCTCTTAGGGGGAAGGCTCTGGATTGGCTTGAGAGGTTGCCCAACCATTCCATCACTACTTGGGATGAGTTGGCCGAGAAATTCATTGCAAAGTTCTTCTCGCCGAGGCATATGGTAACGCTAAGAGATGAGATCCTTGCCTTTAAACAAGAGCCAAATGAACCGTTTCATGAGATTTGGGGAAGGTATCAGACGATGGTTAAAGGAAGTCCGATCAATGACATGACCGAATCCATGATCCAGCAAACATTCTACCGTGGCATTAACACTACCAACCAATGTGTAGTTAACCAGCTAGCAGGGGAAACTTTATGAACACACCTTATGCCGAGGCGTGTGATATACTTGATGAGATGGAGGATACTTCCTCGGTGTGGCAAAGTCGAGCTAATGTGCCACAAGGTGGTCCCAATGTTATTCACCTACACAAAGAGCTCCATGACCATGGCCAAGCAATAACAGAGTTAACTACAACAATGAACCAGTTGGCCAAAGATCAATTGCAACAAGTTCAAGTGCCAAGACAAGTGAATGCCATGGAAGGGGTAAATATGATGGTCAACAAGAGGTGGCAAAGAGGTCAACAAAGTCAAGGGAATCCGGATTAATTTGAGCAAGGTGGTAGTGGTTACAACCAAGACGATATGTATGATGATCAAAGTGAAGAGGTTCAGTAAGTGAACAACTACTAAGGACAACGCGGCAATGCTCCGAATCAACAACAATAGTGGAGATCCCAAGGAAATTGGGGGAATCAAAACCAACAAGGAAATTAGAACAACAGCAACAACAACAACCAAGGCAACTGGGGGAACAACAATCAGAATTGGGGCAACCAGGGTAACCAGGGCAACTGGGGTGGCAACAACAATAGCAATTGAGGATGCAACAACAACCAAGGGGGTTGTAATAACGGTAATCACGAGAATCGGGGGCCGGGCTTTCAAAGGCCTTTGATGTATTGACAACCAAACAACCCACCTCCATTTCCGTCCCAAAGTCCTAGCTCGTCAAACAATGATATGGGAAGGATTGAGTCAATGTTTGAGCAAATGATGAAGAAAAACGCCGACTTTGATTCCCAGTTGGCGTCCCATAATACTTCTATCTGCAACTTGGAGGTCCAACTTGGCCAGATTTCACAAGCTTTGAACATTCGCCCAAAAGGGGCACTACCTAGTGACATGGTAGTAAACCCGAAGGGAGGGAACAATACGGGCCACGCTATGGCGGTGAATACAAGGAGTGGTAGAGGTGGTGTTAAAAATACCTCTAATGCAAGAAAGGTTGTGAGTGATGATGTATTGGTGCAAGAGAATGATAAGCAAAACAATGATGTGCAAGTGAGTGATGATGTTGTGAATGAAGAAGCGAGAATTGACATTGATGACAATGTGGAGGAAACAAAAAATGATGTGAACCCGTCTAGGGAACACGGGATAGACATACCGGAAAAGGTAGTGCCCAAAGCAAAGGCTCCTTTGCCAAGGCCTCCTCCACAATACCTTCAGAGGCTTGAAAAATAGAACAATGAGAACCAGTTCAAGAAATTTATTGATATGATAAAGAGTTTGTCGATAAATGTACCTTTGGTGGAGGCTCTAGAACAAATGCCAGGATATGCCAAGTTTATAAAGGACTTGGTAACAAAGAAGAGATCCATAAATTGTGAAACGATCAAGATGACACACCAAGTGAGTGTCATTGTACATTCCATGGCCCCAAAGCTAGAGGACCCCGGTGCTTTTACAATCCCGTGCACTATTGGTAGTGCCGATTTTGCCAAAGTTTTGTGCGTTGGGGGCAAGCATTAACTTGATGACATACTCTGTGTTTAAGACATTGGGGATTGGGCAGCCAAGGCCCACATCCATGAGGTCTCAAATGGCGAATAGGACAATGAAAATTCCATTGGGGATAACTGATGAGTGTTAGTGAGGGTCAACAAGTTCATACTTCCCGCGGATTTTGTGATTCTTGACTGCGAGGTTGACTATGAGGTACCGATCATATTGGGAAGACCTTTCCTAGCTACAGGGAAGGCTTTAGTTGATGTGGAAGCAGGGGAGCTCACCTTCCGGGTGGGTGATGAAAAAGTTCTGTTCCATGTCTGCAAAATCAATGAGGCAGCCCAATAGCAACGAAGTACGTTCATTTGTGGATCTTGTGACAGAGGTGATTGTTGAAGACACCAGTGCTGTGATAAATGTGGAGGACCCTTTGGAAGTTGTGTTGTTGAACCATGATGTGGGGGATAATGAAGGCTTGGTGGAATATGTCAATGCTTTTCAAGGAATGTGTTCTTACACATATGAGCCCTGAAAACTTTTCTTGGATCTTGAGAACCAAAAGACTCCACCAACAAAGCCCTCAATCGAGGAGCCTCCTGTATTGGAGTTAAATCCTTTGCCTTCACACCTCAGGTATGAATTCTTGGGCCCTTGTTCAACTTTACCTATTATTCTTTCTTCGTGTTTAACTAACGTGCAGGTAGATGTCACCCTTGCGGTGCTCCAAAGAAGGAAGAAGGTAATTGGATGGACTCTAGCTGATATTCGGGGGATAAGCCCCGCCTTTTGCATGCATAAAATTATACTTGAGGATGATGCCAAACCCTTCGTGGAACATCAAAGAAGGTTGAATGAGGCCATGCAAGAGGTCGTCAAGAAGGGAATTATCAAGTGGCTCGATGCAGGGTTGTGTACCCATTTCGGATAGTTCATGGACTTCACCAGTACAATGTGTGCCGAAGAAGGGGGTATGACGGTGGTCACAAATGAGCAAAATGAGTTGATCCCTACCAGTACTGTCACCGGATGGAGGGTATGCATGGATTACTAAAAGCTGAACAAAGTGACCCGCAAAGATCATTTTCCACTTCCCTTTCTTGACCAAATGTTGGATAGACTTGTCGGGTGTGCCTACTATTGTTGGATGGGTACTCAGGTTACAACCAGATTTTGATTGCACTGGAGGACCAAGAGAAAACCACCTTCACATGTATGGAACCTTTGCATTCTCACAGATGCCATTTGGTTTGTGTAATGCACCGGCTACTTTTCAGCGGTGTATGATGGCTATACTTACAGACATGGTGGAGGACATACGTGAAGTGTTCATGGATGATTTTAGTGTTGTGGGTGACTCCTTTGAAGAATGTTTGGGCAATCTTGACAAAGTGCTGGCCCGATGTGAAGAGACCAACTTAGTACTTAGTTGGGAGAAGTGCCACTTTATGGTTGAGGAGGACATTGTCCTCGGCCATAAGATCTCAAAAAACGGTATTGAAATGGACAAAGCGAAGATTGAAGTGATTTCAAAACTCCCACCTCCTACTTCTATCAAGGAAGTTAGGAGCTTTCTTGGGCATGCGGGGTTTTATCAGAGGTTTATCAAAGACTTCTCAAAAGTGGTGAATCCCTTGTGCAAGTTGTTAGAAAAGGATGCAAAGTTTGTGTTTAATGGTGATTGCATGAAATCTTTTGAGCTTCTCAAGTATAGATTGACTACCACTCCCATCATTACCGCACCCAATTGGAGCTTACCATTTGAGCTCATGTGCGATACTAGTGACGTCGCGGTAGGAGCGGTTTTGGGGCAAAGGATCAACAAGATATTTCATCCGGTCTATTATGCAAGCAAAATAATGAATGATGCCCAAGCCAATTATACTATGACCGAAAAAGAGTTACTAGCCATTGCCTTTGCAATGGAAAAGTTCAGGCCATATCTCATGGGTACCAAAGTGATTGTGTACAATGATCACGCGGCACTCCATTACTTGATGACAAAAAAGGACTCTAAGGCTAGGTTGATGAGATGGGTTCTACTGCTTCAAGAGTTTGACCTTGAAATTGTTGATCGAAAAGGGTGTGAAAACCAAGTGGCGGACCATTTGTCCCGCTTGGAAGAGGAGGGGAGGCCCCATGATGGCCTCGAAATTAATGATTCGTTTACGGATGAACAACTCCTCTCCATGTCTTTGAATAGTATTCCTTGGTTCGCCGATGTGGCTAACTTTCTTGTGACTAGAATTGTCCCGTGTGAGCTCTCTTCTAACCAAAGGAAGAAGCTTAAATGGGATAGCTTGGATTATTACTGGGACGAGCCTTATCTTTTCAAGATTTGTAATGATGGTGTTATCTGGAGATGTGTTCCGGAAGAGGAGAAAATGAGTATTCTTGATACTTTCCATTCCTCGCCCTACGGTAGTCATCATGGTGGGGCGAGAACTGCTTCAAAGGTGATCAGCTGTGGATTTTATTGGCTTACCTTGTATAAAGATGCTAGTGAGCTTGTGAGGAGATGTGATGAGTGTCAGAGAGCGGGTGGAATTTCCAAGAAGGATGAAATGCCTCTCACCACTATTCTTGAGATTGATATTTTTGAGAGTGGGGCATTGACTTCATGGGACCATTTGTGAGTTCATGTGGTAACACTTACATTCTGGTTGCTGTTGATTATGTTTCTAAGTGGGTTGAAGTTGTGGCTTTGCCCAACAATGAGGCACGGAATGCGGTGGCTTTCTGGAAGAAAAGTATTTTCACAAGGTTTGGCACTCCTAGGGTGATCATCAATGATGGGGGGTCTCATTTTTGCAACAAGGCGATACTTTACTCTCCAAGTATGGTGTCAATCATAAAGTGTCAACCCCTTATCATCCCTAGGCTAATGGACAAGTTGAGGTCTCCAACAGGGAGATAAAGAGCATATTATCAAAAACTGTCAATTGAAACTGGACTGATTGGTCAAGGAAACTTGATGATGCTTTGTGGGCTTACAGAACTGCGTACAAGACTCCAATTGGTATGTCTCTGTACCGCTTGGTATTTGGGAAAGCATGCCACCTTGCGGTTGAATTAGAGCATAAGGCCATGTGGGCGGTGAAGAAGTTAAACCTTGAATGGGATGTAGCTGCAAATCTCGGGGTAGAGCAACTAAATGAACTTGATGAGTTTAGGTTTCATGCCTATTCCAGCTCGTCCTTGTATAAGGACAAGATGAAGTACTTACATGACAAATATGCCCGGATCAAGGAATTCAAGGAGGGTGATTTGGTTCTTCTATTCAACTCTCGGTTACAACTGTTTCCAGGAAAGCTCAAGTCAAAATGGAGTGGCCCTTTTGAAGTGGTGAATGTAACTCCGTTTGGTGATCTTGATTTGAAAAACAAAAATGGTAAAATCTTTCGAGTTAATGGGCACCGAGTGAAGCACTATCTTTGCAAGTTTGATGATAGTCACGTGGTGGCAATGATCCATTTCAAGTGAATGATGGTAACATGCGTCGTGCCGCGACGTTAAATCAGGCGCTTCTTGGGAGAAACCCATGTATTTTTCTTTCTTTTTTATTTTCTTCTTAGTGTAGGCTTTGTTTTGGACTAATGGGTTGTGAAGTTTGTGTAGGAATTGTTTGTGCGGTGCAGGATTGTTGCTGGAAAAATTTCGCCTAAGTATGGGGAATTACGCTGACCGCACTCACATTTTCGCGGTCAGAGAGAGCTTTTCGCGGGGGCACAATTTGTCAGCAGACGTGGACTTGAAAAGTCCAGAATATCAACTCTCTAAAGTTGTATTCGCGTCCGCGGTCGTTATTTCGCGGTCCGCGTTGACCTTATGCGGCCGCGCCCGTTTTTCCATTCTCAGCGGGCATGTTCTGAAAATGCTCTTCATCAGGTAAATGAACACGGACCGCGGTAGAATTATGCGGCCGCGTTCAGGTGAGTTGTGGGTCCCTATTTTGTTGGTATAATGTTACACCCCATACGTTTAACAACCTTGATACCCTTATATATATATATCTATATATATATATATATATATATATATATATATATATATATATATATTATATATATATATATATGGTATTTTGTGTAGAACATTAAAGTCTATGAGATTTTCTTTATTGTAAAGATAGAAATTATTTTCTCACAAGAAAGAAGGTTATCTTTTTACCATTTTAAGAATTAAGCGTACCAAAATTTTTACTCTTTATATGAGATTAAGAAAATTAGATGTTAAAAAAAATACTTTTACACGAATGTTTTAACGAAATAATAGTGTATGTATTGATTTTTTATGGTATCACACGACCATGATAGTAGGGTATATAAAGTGTGTTAAAAGTGAGTAGTATTTTAAGTAATTTGAGATAATTCTTAATTACGTAGATTAAGGGTTAATTATTGGATAATGGGATGTCACCTAACTAATTAAAGATTACTAGATAAAAATTAAACCCCCAACAAGGGAATTACGTGGCAGCAATATATGTTATATTGGATGACTCTTAAGTCATTATAGAGTGAGGTGGCAATACCTCTGGACTTCTATTGATAATCTCTCTTTCGTTTGTAAAGGTGTACCGGATTTACAATTAGAAAAATTTGTATCCTTCGTAGACTAGGCATTTTGCTCAACGTACTTGTTCAAAAATAAGAAAATTCCATTTCGTATTCTGAGACATGCCTAGTTACAACTTGCATATCAGACAATAGCTCAGTTATCTTATAGAAAAGATGAAGTCGAAGATGTAAAATTGAATTCTATTTTTGTTAACATCTGTACATTGCTTCAATTGTTCTACACTTGCTCGTCATTGAGAACATTAGCTTTGTCTATTATTTCGTGGAAATCTCTGAAGACTGTCAAGTTTAACACAGTGGTGTTAAAGGATGAAGAGATTGTAAAGTTACTGTCAGGTTGTCCTACTTTGGAAACTCTGGAATTGTCTTGTTTCTATACTTTTCGGCATCTGGAAATTAATAATCCAAATTTAAAGAGACTAAAATTGAAAGATAGTTGGCCTGTATATGAAGAGGGTGATCATACATTGGAAATTGTCGCACCGTATATTCAACACTTGGAGATCTCTGGAGATATTGATGATGTTAAGTGTAGGCTAGTAAATGTATCCTCTTTAGTCATTGTTGAGCTTACTTTTGATATTACATGTGTGAGTAACCTCCAGGATCATTTTGTATATGTTAAAGAAACATTAGAAAAATGGCTAAGGTGTCATGATTGAGGTTACTATTTGAGTTTGTTATGCACCTTTAGTTCCAAGTCAGGTCAAATATGTAAAAGTCTTTCAAAGAACCCAGAGCAAAGCACTGTCGAATTTGTGAAAGTTTTCAATTTATGATCTCGATTTGGAATGTTACCACAAATGATTATCTTTGTCGTGGGAATCGGTTCAGGTATGTTAAGCCTATCCATTCTTTGTTTTTGGCATGATCCATACGATACAAACGAAACGAGAAAATATACAACTTCCATAAATGACTCTATTCGTAGAAATGCTAGAGATGCCTATGTTCTTGATCTTCCATGTGTCCTATTATTTTATCATCTGTTCATGGGTCTCGGAAAATACTTAAGTTGATAAAGTTTACTTCATGATATTAATCAGAGGCATAATGGTCTTATGACGTACCGAGAGATTTTGTTAACGTATTTCATATGCATTTCATGCATTTATACATGCACATTGATCCATGACCAGATGACGTTATATGCGCGTGTATATATATATATATATATATATATATATATATATATATATATATATATATGGGAAAGGTTATGGCGTTATATAATGCACCACACCTGATCAGCTGGTATACGTTGATAATTTTGCCAACAGTGGCCGAGATGATATGATGGGATGTCCTCACAGGCTTGATGATGTTATGAACACATGTACCTATGCGCGACATGACATTCATACGCACATGCATGACACTATAAGTATTTCATGATTTTACAAAGTTATCCAGACTTACAGGTTGAGTCCTTTACTCCATGTTTCTTCCATGTACTTAATTAATGTTGACTTATTGTTATGTTTCAATTCCGCCTTACATACTCGGTACATTATTCGTACTGACGTCCTTATATTGGGGACGCTGCATTCATGCCTGCAGGTATAGACAATCAGTTTGACGAGCCCTCACAGTAGACGAGGTTTGCATTCGGCGAAGGATCAGTAAGACTCCACCTCATTCGGAGTGCAGCCGAGTCTATGAGTCATCATGTCAGAATTTTTCTACAGACTTATGGGTAGGCCGATACCCTATCCCATTTGATGTCGAATAATCTTTGAGGCTTTGTAGGCAAAGGTTCAGTTTGTACAGTATGTTAGAGGTCTTGACGACCCATATGTATTCATGTTTTAAGAAAAATAGTTTAGTGATACAGTATTTTTCACTTATAGTTGTACATTATGTGTTGTGTCCATGTGGGGCCATGATAGTTATGAAAGGAATGAGTTCAGCTATCTCGACCTATGCATGTTCTAGTTTTGGTCGAATGATCATGAGTTACAGAGTGGTTCGCTCGGGCCAATGCGGCACCGGGTGCCAGCCACGCCTCCCCAGTTTTGGGGCGTGACATATAAATAGAACCTCCTGAGCATTGTTACCTTTTTCCCAACCCTCGAACTCTCAGAGCAAACTGTTCACCATCTTTTACTTTGAACTTCAATCTCATATCATTAAGCACAAGTTAATTTCTACCACAAATTACACAACTGGTATGTTCAAATTTTTGTGTTAATTTTATTTCTTTCTTTTCTTTTATTTAGTTTTACTTTTTCTTTTTAATTAGGGTTTATCCATGGCAGAATCACAATCATGTGCGTACTTGTTTTGCATGCCTAATGGGGGATAGGGTTGTTCAATATGCCTGTTATTGCCTAAGATTCTTGCACTAAGTGAAACCCTAGGTCTTAAATAATTCTTCAGTGCCTGTATGATTTGAATTTCGCGGACCGCAGTCTAAATTACGCGGTCCGTATTCATGCTTTGGTGAGATCTGGATATGCCTAAAAGTTCGCGGTCCGCATTTGACTTTTCGCTGCTGCGTCCATAATTTCGCGGACCGCGTTGCTGATCTTTAGAGAGTTAACAAATTGGATTCGCAGCCACGTTCCTTTTTACGCGGACCGCGGTATCCATTCCGCGGCCGCGCCCCTTTCTCCGTTGTCAGCGGACCCTTTCTTTGAGAAACATTGTCATCATTTCATCTGCTTTCCTTTGATGATTCATTGAACAACAATATTAATGAGATTGCACTGATTTTGAATGCAGATAATGGTCCGATCTAGAGGTGGCAACGATAAACCTAAAGGGAGGGCGGAATCCTCTGAGGCAGGGGAAAAGGAAAAACCAAGTTACCACTAGCAGTCCAGAAGTCTATAGGGAAGATGTGAGCTGCTATCAAAGCTGCGGATAGAGTAGCGGACCACTCAGATACGAGTGAGTATGTCCCTTCCCAAGAAGCTTCAGAAGGTGACTCTGTGCCACCCATATCCCCGCAGACTTCCCGAGGAAATACCAGTTGAGGGATGAAACTACCTCTCCTTCTAAGTCGTCTGATGGCTCAGAGGAAGGTAGTAAGGCTTCGGGATCATCCTCCCCTCCTGCTGCAACTCCGACCTCACCAGCTGCCCCTGCCCCGATTGATGTTGATGATGACGACGTCCCGGACGATGGGAGAGGGGGTGATACTATTGTTGGGGGTTTGGAAAGGTCAAGAAAATCAGAGGTGCGACAGCTTCGATTTGTCAGTGAAAAAGCCTACCACAAATTCTGAGAATGGTGGCCACAAATGTCGCTCACCCTCGAGAGGCAATTCATATAAAGAGATCTTCTACCCCACAATCCCAATGTGAAGAGGCAATTTGATGAAAGAGTGGGGTGGAAATTCTCCACTAGCAAGATGCCAGAGGCTAATAAGCACTTAGTCAAAGAATTCTACGCCAATGTTTCCCACATCAAAAAGGGCACCTATGTGACTAAGGTACGGAACAGGAAGATCAGATTTGATGGCCAGACACTGAACACGTATGCCGGGTTTAATGATGAGGATGAATCTCTATACTTGGAGAAGGTGGCTTTAGATGAGGCAGCCCGTCCATGGCTTGCGGAGGTGATAGCCATCCCCGGGACAACACCGGCTTGGCTTACACTAGGGGTCCAAATAGCTAGAAACACTCTGAGCTTTTAAGCGAAAGGGTGGTGTACATTTGTCTGCAGCCGGCTAGACCCATCCCAGCATGACAGTGATATTCTAGTCTCCCGGGAAATTGTTGTGGCTTCTATTATGGCAGGGTACCCGATAAATATAGGAAATCTCATGTCAAGAAACATCACCAAGGCTATCGGGAAGGATGAAAGATCATACCCCTATCCCAATTTCCTCACCATGTATTTAGAGGACCAAGAGATAGAAGGGAGAGATTTTGATACAAAAGTGAAGCCGAAAAGGCCCTTCTCTTGGTACAGCCTTCAGGGAGCGGACAACCCCATGTCCGAAGGAAAGGCCACTACATCCATTGGCCAGTCTGAAGAGCCAAGGGTAGTGGCCATTGGGTCCGAGCCTTCCACATCTAAAGGTTCTTTTGCTACTATGCCATCTCCATCATCCGGGCCTTTTGTCTCTGCCCCAATGTCTGTGCCTTCCTCCTCAGCTTACCCTCAGACTGCACTACGGGTCACTCAGACCCTATCCAGCATCAACAACTAGATGTAGGTAGCTACATCAAAGCTATCTGCCTTATCCAGTGCAGTCGCAGCACAAGCCGCTCCAGCACAGCAACAGTCGTCCCCATCAGTGGTAGATTCATTGAAGGAGCTTCTGGAAAATCAGAAGAAGCTCCTGGACAACCAATAGAAAATCATGGAGACTTTGGATACTCATGGGAAGGTGATCAAGGAGCTGGTAAACAGGTCAAGAAGCTGAAAAAGACTCGGGCCACAAAGGAGGCAATGGAGAGCTTGCAAAAGGATGTTGCCAAGTTCACTTCTGCCGGAGATCTTCCACTTGACCTACTCATGGAGTCTACTATTCCAGCAGCATAGGCAGTACAGGAACTAGTGTAGGAGACTGACAGAGATCCTATGAGAGAATTTGTGGTGCCCCAGTCCAAGGACTTGGAGATATAGTTGGAAAATCCAGAGGGAGCTGACCCCATGCAGATAGAGACCACATAGGGAGTTTTCTTTACTCTCTATCCCTTCCTTGATCTTGCTTTGGTTTTAGCATTGGGGACAATGCTAGCTTTTATTTGGGGGGGGGGGGGGGTCGGGTCCTATTTTGATTTGATGACTGGCATGTAATAAGTATGATAATATTTTTTCTTTATTTTTACTTTTCGTTATTTTTCGCTTTTGGTATGTATATAACTTTACCATTTATTTTTCACTTTCGTTATTTTTCACTTTTGGTATGTATATAACTTTATCATTCCATGTATATATTCAGTCTCAATTTGTATATATTCATTTCTTTCCATTATTGTACATATTCATTTTACTTTCCGTAGTTCACTTTATAACTTCTTATGTTCTTTTTCCTTAATAGCTTAGCTTTTTACTTCCTTTAGTAGCTTCTTTCTTTTGAGTTCTTAGCTTCGTGATCAATAAGCCTTTGGTTTTCTTAATGCCACGATTCTTTCCAAAGGTGGAGGTTGTGTGAACCGGGTGGCTCTTCTCGATGATGGATGGCGTGACAACCTTCTTAAGGGTTTGAGTCCGTTTTCTTTATGTTTTTGTGTAAATAGTAGTAATGAATAAAAGTGTCTCAGGCAAGCTTCACTTGGGCCTAGTACATTTACCTTGGACCTTATGGTTACAAACAAGTTGATTTGCAAAGAATGGTTCTAGCTGTGACCTCTAGACTCTTGTGTTGACTAAACAATCATCGAGTGCCTTCTTGGAGCCATTTGTGTTGCTCAATCTTATCTAGGGTTGTTGCGGGCCCTCGACTCTATTCTCTTTAGCAATCCAACAGCTTGTGAGGTGAGGTATTGATTTGCAAGTCCAGGTTCCATGCCAATAAGTCTAGAACTTGCCCCGAATATTTGTCTAGGCAAAATTCTAAGTTTAGCTCGACTTGAGAAATGAATATAGGCTCTCCTTGATCCAAATTGAAACTTAACAACATCCATAGCCCATCAAATATGATATCCCTAGTCAACCCCATTGAGCCGAAGCCCATGTTCTTTCAATAACCATGATACAAGCCTTTATCCGTTCTACAATAACCCTCTCTTGGCACCCAATCTTTCCTTAGCACAATTGGCATAAGCATAAGCTTGGGGGGAGAGACGAGGAATGTGAAAGTGATAAAAGCTACAAAATGAAGAAAAGGAAAGGCAAAAAGAAAAGAAAGAAAAGCCAAGAAGTCAAAAAGAAAGTGAATAGTATAGAAAAATAAAAGGATTCAGTGAAAGCAATGATAAAAGGCTTGGAATAATCAGAAAAGGGGAAAAATGATTGTCATGAGCAAGAAAGAGTGACAGTGTGTCTATCTAGCCCCCTAAGGAATAAAAAAATGACTCAAAGAGTCAAGAAAGTGTGAGCCGAAATGAGAAAATGAAGTGCTTAAGGAAAGATGAAACCTTCATAGACCGATATATCCTACCTTGAAAAAAAATCTTTCAATACATTCCCGCAAAAGCCCTATAAGATTTCGAGTTGAGTGAGCTTACATCAGTGGTGATTTACATAAGGGGCAAGCTTATGGTACTTAGAGCCGGACTTGTGACCTTCCCTTGAGAGAGAAGAGCATACTTTCCCACAATCCTTGTCTTGAGTGCTATAATATAAAGTGAGATGTGCTTATGGAGAGTAGAGGAATAAGAGTTTGGGTTCCACAATGACCTACGAAGTAGAGAGAGCTTCCTTGGTGAATTAAGTCAACTCTTGATGCTCTTGTGTTGCACTAGAGCTATGGTACTCAAAAGGTTGTGTGTTGTTGATAATGCATTTGTGTTGAGGGTAATTGTTTGTCCCAACCGATGCTTGGTGAAGTGACTTTAGGACAGTTGAAATTTTCCTTTCCTTTCCTTGTGGAGGTGGGAATTACTTTGTTTGCTTGAGAACAAGCAAAAGCTTAAGTTTGGGGGAGTTGATAACTATGGATTTTAGCCTATCATATGCTCTATTCTGCTTAGGTTTTAGATCAAAAATGTGTAAAAGTATTCCCGAGAACTAATTTTTGTGCTTACTTGCAGGTTTTGGTCAACATGAGGCAAATAAGCCAAAATAAACAAATACAGGAGTAAACTTGCACAGACTAAAGACCGGGAACTGGAGCGTGGAGAGCGGACAAAATACGCAGTCGTGTTAGGACCACCGCTGAGACGTACACAAATATGCGGCCCGGAAAGTAAAGTTTAGAGGCTAATTTGAGCACAAGTTCTACCGCTGAGCGCGATGGAAAAGCGCCGCCGCGGAATATCTGACGCAGCCGCGGTGGTATTTTCGCTGAGAGCGGTGATTGAAGTTCAAAAACCATGCAAGTCATGCTTAATAGAAGAACGCGGTCCGCGTCCAATTTACGGGGTCGCGATGGAAGCACACGCAAACGCGGATGAAATTACATTGCCCGCGAAACCAAGTCCAACCCAAGCCCAGAATTGAAAAAACGTGGACCGCGCTTGCTATTGCGCGGCCGCAAAACCCAAACTACCGACGCTCTCACTTTTACGCTTCCGCGAATTCTCTGCAGGGGCATTTTTGTCAAGAATTTTTAGCCTATTATAAATAGATCTTTTTCACATTTTTAGGGTATGTAATGTTTTGTTGAGCACGTGAAGGCTAGTTTTTACCTTTTTGAGTAATCTTAGAGTAGATTTGTCTTCAATCTTTAGATTTTCATCTTGTATTTGAATATTATGGCTTATATTTCATCTTCATCTTTGATTTCTACTGTTATTATGAGTAGCTAAACCCTATAGCTAGGATTGTGACCCAACCCTAGTGTGGGTATTTAATGGGTCATGAATTTTAGGGCTTAATTGTTTATGGTTAGTGATATTTAGCTTAATTCATGCTTTAGTTGTAGAATTAGTGGTTGCAAACACTGATTCGTGCCTTGATGACTTAGACTCTTCTTGAGAAAGAGAGACTAAGTCTAGAAAAATTAGGCTAACAAGAAATTAGGGTGCATTCAAGAGATTGATAGCCCAATTAAAGGGTTAAACCTAGATATAGTAATACCCGACTTGAACCAATATCATTTGTTATGCATGAACACCCATTTGGACTTGAGAAAGTCAAATCGGGCAAAGTCACTCAAACTACCGAGAGGTATAGAGTGAGTACTTAAGCAGGAAGGGTAATTTTAACATTTTCCTACGAACTATTTTCAACAAAGTGAAAGCAAAATACACAAAGTAAGCATTAGGAGTTACATTTCATCACGCTACCGTTGCGGCGTGCAACCCGATCCCATCATATCAATCCACATAGGGTACCCTCGAGCCATAATACTCGGGCTCACTGATCACATGTGCGTCAACATCAAGCACAATAGAGTGCACAAAATGTAACTGTGACAAAATTATTAGGAATAAACAATACTGAGAAGGACAAGCACAACTATGGTGCAATAAGCAAATCAACATCACGAAGGTCATCTTGCTCATAGCGCCATGAGCCCTAAATTGAATTACCATGCATGCGAAGAACCATGTAACCCTCACAATCCGTCATAGCATAAGAGAGGAACACATAACATAGACCAAGGGGCGAATAACATCTATTTCTCCCGATGATATACCTGTCGTAGCAACTGCGCAGGAGCAAGAAAATCCGATCAGATGCAGAATACACATCCTCATTGGGCCTACCAATGGGTCCCCATATCAACTCCGATCATCCCCGAACAGACAAATAGCCCTCCAAAAGTCCACAACGACATAACCATAACACATACTATCATCTGGCTAGATTTGGCCGTATTTCACAGTCCACAATCACAAAACAATCTACTTTTGAGGACTCCCCGTCTTTAAATCCACAGAACACGAACCAACCTACCTGATCCTAACTCCATCGCCAAATATCTAATACATCTCTCATATACGATCATTCCACGAGGAATACTTCTATAATTCGTCTGTGCCACATAACAAAATCTGAATCTCAGCAGTCGATTAATCAGGCGAGCACCGCAATACCAATGAAACATCCATAAGTCAAAACACAATGCGCCTTCTGAAATGCACACCCTTCTCAGGCAATGCCAAGTAGTAATAGCGTCCATCTAGACATCTGAAACCGTCCGTGTTTGTCTAAGAGTTCATGACCTTCCCTTCAAAACTGAACCATTACTTTGCACATGCAAAACTCAATATTGATCAGTCAGAAACCTTCTATTTGATCTGATCCAGGAGAAAATTCTAATACGCAACTTGTTCCGTATGCCAGTAGAAAATATCAACCTCGAACCATGATAGAAATCATCGATAACTCTTTGGAATCCATTTGCACATAACCAAGCTATCGGAACTGAATCCCTCTAACTCAACCAAGTCACACAGTCGCCCAAAGTTAGGCAAGACACTTACCTTAATTCGGTGAATTAAATACTCAATTAAGCTTCTCCCTTCACAAATTCACCTCCGCCCGGCTCAATCTAGCCAAAGACGACTTAAATACATCACGCAATGCAAGAGAAAATAATTTCAATCGACAAAGCTATGACCTTTATGCAATTACTAAAAAGTCAACAAAAGTCAACCCTTGGGTCCGCCAGATCAAAACCCGGGCCAAGGGTAGGTCTTGACTACCCATAGCCCCACTAGTCCAAATACGTGTTTTGTTTCCAAATCCGAGTCCTATTCGACTCTCAAATCCCAAATTTTCATTTTTTTTTTCAAAACTTTGACAATATCCCCAAATATTTCTCTAGATTCTCATGAAATTGATGTAAAATCTTATGTAAAATCATGAAATGTAGTTGAGAATTGATTAGAGGTACTTAACCAATAATTTGGTAAGAAAATCCCTTCACAAAATCGCCTCACATCGAAGCCAGGGTTCAAAATATAACAAAATGAAGCTAAGTCTCAAAATTCTCAATTATATGCAGGCTGCAGATGTCGATTTGCGACATGGAGTTCGCAAAATGCGAACCCCGCAAATGCCAACAACTCATCTCAAAATCGAATTATTGAAATCTCTGCTGCCTTGGAAAATGAGAACAAAAAGGTCGCAAATGCGAACACTGGTCTTTCGCAAAAGCGACCAAGTGGTCGCAAAAACGAACTAGCCCAGGCCTTTATCACAAATGTAATACTGAGTTCGCAAATGCAAACTCATCAGGCTTCGTAAAAGCGGCAATTTTTTGCAAATGCGAGTCTCTTCCCCAGCAACCCAGCTTCATAAATGCGAGGCTGCTTCGCAATTGCGATAGTCATATTTGCGAAAAAAACATCACAAATGCGATGACACCAGTACTAGCACTTAAAATCATGAAAAATCATTCCGAAACCAATCTGAAACTCACCCGAGCCCCCGAGGCTCCAAACCAACCATACACCCAGGTCCAAAGACACAACACTAACTTGCTCGCATGATCAAAACATCAAAATAACCTCTAAAAGCATGAATTGGACGCCAAAACGCATTAAGAACAAAGTAAACTTCAAGAACTTCTCGAATCGCAACCAAGCGTCCGAACCATATCAAATCAACTCCAAATGGCGCCAAGTTTTGCAGACAAGTCACATTTGACATTACGGACCTATTCCAACTTTCGGAATCAGAATTCAACCCCGATATAAAAAACTCCATTGTGGTCAAACTTCCCAAAAATCCAACTTTTATCATTTCAAGTCAAATTCAACTAAGGACCTCCAAATCACAATCCGAACGCACTCATAAGTCCAAAATCACCCAACGGAGCTAACGAAATCGACAAAACTCCATTCTGAGGTTGAATGATAAAAAGTCAAACTTGGTCAACTCTTCCAACTTAGAGCTTGATTCCGAATAATTTGAAAATCAACACCGACGATTCATGCAAGTCATAATACATCGTGCGGAGATACTTGATCCCTAAAATGACGGAGCAAAGCGCAGATGCTCAATACGAGCAGTCGGATCGTTACAGGAATTCATCTGAAATGACTTTGTGATGAAAAAGCATTTCATTGAATCAATGCCTACCAAGAATCATATTTTTATAACTTCTATTCTTTACATGATGAGAAAAGGATTCCAAATAATCAAGTTAGCAAACTTCTTACAAAGTTCTCTTAAAAGAATATTTCTATTTGCAAATGCCCATTTTTCTCTTGTAGTAGCAACTGGTAATTTCTCACAGCCATAACAACCATCTATTTTAGATTGTTAACCAATTAATCTAATTTCTTTCATTCTTAAATAACAGAGTTCTAATTTTCCTGTTTAAAGACAAACACACAAAGCTAGGTATTTCTTGTTCGCTTTATTCTAATTTCACTTTCATCAAGAAAGCATTTCATAGTTAAAGCTGCTAAAATCATTCATATGTAAGAAATAAGCTGGCCATGAACAATAACTACAACTCAATCCCAATTTAAAATAGGATTAGATCTCTGAAACTCAAAATAAATTTTCAATCATCTAATAGAGACTCTAGCGAAGAGGAAAAACTAGAAATAGATTAACTAGAGAACTAACATAAAAAAATCAAATAAATTACTAGAATAGAAAACAAACGTTGATGCAAGTATAGAACAAGTTGAAGTCCCTAATGAGCAAATAAAAATACATCCATTCAGCCATTAGCCATATATGGAAAAGAAGAAAATAGGCATAAAGAGAGCTAGATATTAACAAATTGTTTGCCTTCACGATGTGCCAGTGTCCATAATTTCAGATCGGGGCACGTAGTTTACATCGTAGTTTTGGAGAGCCGTGTAGTGAGAGTTGGCACCCAGGTTGAGTTGAGTACAACATTTCACCCTCAAACGAACGGACAGTCCGAACGCACTATTCAGATACAGGAGGACATGCTACGCGCTTGTGTCATTGATTTCAGGATCATGGGATCAGTTTATGCCGCTCGAGGAATTTGCCTACAACAACAACTACCAATCGAGCATTCTGATGGCTCCGTATGAGGCTTTGTACGGGAGACGTTGCAGATCTCCAGTGGGTTGGTTTGAGCTGGGTGAGGCTAAACTATTGGGTATTGACTTGGTTCAGGATGCTTTGGACAAGGTTAAATTGATTCAGGAGCGACTTCGCACGGCGCAGTTAAGACAGAAGAGTTATGCCAATAGGAAGGTCCGTGATGTTGCTTACATGGTTGGGGAGAAGGTTCTGCATAATGTTTCGCCCATGAAGGGTATTATGAGATCGGGAAGGAGGGCAAGTTGAGCCCTCAGTATATCAGGCCGTTTGAGGTACTTCAGAGGATTGGAAAGGTGGCTTACAAGCTTGCCTTGCTACCTAGTTTGTCGAGTGCATCCAATATTTCATGTTTCTATGCTCTGGAAGTATGTCGGTGACCCGTCTCATGTTTTGGGTTACAACATGGTCCAGTTGTATGGTGATCTGACTTATGATGTGGAGCCGGTGGCCATTTTGGATCGGCAGGTTTGAAAGTTGAGGTGAAAGAACATAGCTTCAGTGAAGGTGCAGTGGAGACGTTAGCCAGTTGAGGAGGCTACTTGGGAAATCGAGCGGGAGATGCGGAGCAGATATCCACACCTATTTGAGACTCCAAGTATGTTTCTATACCCGTTCGAGGAAAAACGGTTGTCTAAGAGGGGAGGATGTAACGACCTGGCCAGTCGTTTTGAGAGTTGTAGCCCCACTCCCCCATTTACTGCTTATTTTGTGCTTTATAGCTGTTATGTAACTTTCCAGGTTAATCGGTTCATGTCCGAAAAGATTTTAGAATGAATTAGGACACTTAGTCTCAAGGTTGAAAGCTTAAGTTGAATGGGTTGACTGGATGTTGACTTATATGCAAACTACTCTGGAATGGAGTTTTGATGGTTTCGTTAGCTCCGGTGGATGATTTCGGACTTCGGAGTGTGACTGAATTTTGATTTGGAGGCCCGTAATGGAATTAGGCTTGAAATGGCGAAAGTGGTATTTTCGGAAAGTTTGACTGGTAGTGGACTTTTTGATATCGGGGTCGGATTGGAGTTCCGAAAGTTGGAGTAGGTCCGTAGTGTCATGTATGACTTGTGTGCAAAATTTGAGGTCATATTGACGTGATTGATAGGATTCGGAGTTGTTTGTAGAAGTTGGAATTTCCTTTGTTCAATAGGTTTGAATTGGAGTGTGATTCGTGTTTCCGATGTTGTTTGATGTGATATGAAGACTTGACTTAGTTTGTACGAGGTTTTAAGACTTGTTCGTATGTTTGGTTACGGTACCGGGGCCTCGGGTTGATTTCGGATGGTTAACAGATCAAGTTTGAAACTTAGAGAATTGCTGAAGTTGGAAGTTGCTGGTGTAATCGCACCTAAAGAAGTCTCATCAAAGGTGCGAGCTCGTAGAAGCGAGCTGTCAATCGCAGATGCAGCCAGGCATGGCTGGGACTATGAATGCATAAATGGCAAGTGAATCGCAGAAGTAGGTCGCACCTGCGGGAGTTTGATCGCAGAAGCGCAAAGGCGTTTGGTGAGGCAGCTTCGTAGAAGCGGACAACTCCTCTCAGAAGTGTGTTCGTAGAAGCGGATTGGGCTCCTTAGAAGCGTGAGTAGCCGCAGATGTGGCTCAGTGAACCGCAAAAGTGGTTTAGCTAGGCAGAACATAAAAACTCAAGGGTGCGCTATTTTTCTTCATTTTGGGCATTCCAAGCTCGGTCTAAGGCGATTTTGAGAGGGTTTCTGAGCAGATTCTTGAGGTAAGTCACTTGTGCTCATTTTTCTTCAATAATCTATTTCCCCATTGGTTATCCCACCTAGATTGTGTGGCTATGAGGTGAAATTTTGGGGTTTGAGGCTAGGGATTTGGAGAGTTTGATTTCGGGATTTAAGTGGCGATTTGGTGTCGAATTTTAGTAAATTTGATATGGTTGGACTCGTGGTTGAGTGAGATGTGGGTTTTGTGACTTTTTTGAATTTCGAGACGTGGGCCAGGGGCCGGCTTTGGGCCGAATTTTGACTTTTGACTTATAAATTAATATTTCCTTATGGAATTAATTCCTTTAGCCCGTGTTGATTGTATCGCATTGCTTGTGGCTAGAATTGAGGCATTTAGAGGCTGTTTCGCGAGGCAAGGGTGTGTTGGAGTAGAGATTTGCTCGGATTAAGGTAAGTAACACTTCTAAACTTGGCTATCAGGGTTCGAAACGCTGAATTATGTGTTATATGATTGATGTTGAGGTGATACACATGCCAAGTGACGGGCGTGCGGGCGTGCACCGTGAGAATTATGACTTGGTCGATTCCATATAACTGCATAGTGGGTTTATCTTGTGGATATCCGTGTTTTCTTTATGTGATAAAGTAATTTAGCTGTCAATCATGCTAAAGATCATGTTTAGGCTATATGCTGGTACTGTTGGGACCCATAGTGGTCATTTCTTGCTATTGACTTATTGATTTTATTGATATTTTTTACTCAGTCATATTCATTCATTACATATTATATCTTAGTCTCTACTGTTATTTGTTAATACAACATAGTATTATTTTCGGGCTAGTTTCATGACATTATGAGCCCGTGAGAGAGGGAGACGGGAGAGATTGATGACTGAGTGAGGCCGAGGGCCTGATTATGAGTTACATTGATAGGATCGGGATGCACGCTACAGGAGGTTTTACTGATTTATGCCTGGATCTGGATTATGATAGCACTTGGGCTGAAGGAGCCCCTCCAGAGTTTGCACACACCCCCGGTTTTATTCTGGGGTGTTCGCAGACCTTGACTCTCCCTCCTTACCTTCATTTTTATATATTTCAGTTTTATTCTCTAGTCATTGTATTAGGCCATATTCCTGTATAGATGCTCATGTACTCCGTGATACCCCGGTTTTGGAAAGAGTTGTATTGAGTTGCAAATTTTATTCTGCTTTTAAAAGATTTTCCTTAAATTTGACTGCTTTCGTATGTTTCAAAGCTTTTGTTGTGTTGAATGGTTGAGTAGTGGGCTTGCCTAGTTCCACTATAATCGCCATCACGATGGTTTGGTTTTTGGGTCGTGACAAGTTGGTATCAGAGCCTAGGTTATATAGGTCTCACGAGTCATGAGCAGGTTTAGTAGAGTCTTGCGGATCGGTACAGAAACGTTTGTACTTATCTTCGAGAGGCTACTGAACCATTAGGAAACTTCATATTCTTGTATTCTTATCGTGCAGATTTGTTGATTCCGGTAACTAAACTTCTGTTATCCTATTCTTCCACAGATGGTGAGGACACGTGCTACCAGACAGGATGGATAGTCACCAGTCCCACCAGCTAGGGCCGCAAGCGGCCGAGGTCACGGCAGGGGCCGCGGTAGGGGTAGAGGTACAGCTTGTACGGAAGCTAGAGCAGCACCTACAGACCCACCAGTCGTTCCAACTTAGGAGTAAGTACTAGATACGGTTGAGCCAGTGGGGCTAGCTCAGGCACTAGTTGTGCCCATTATGATTCTAGGCCTTCAGGAGGCTTTGGCTCAGATTCTGACCGTGTGCACCAGTCTTGCTCAGGCGGTCTCAATTTCGGCCGCAGCAGCCACTTCACAGGCTGGGGTAGGTGCTCAGACTCCTGCCACTCGTACACCAAAGCAGGTGATGCAGGGACTTCAGACACTGGGGGAACAACCAGCCTAGCCGGTTGCAGCTGCTCAGGTCCATGTGGTTCCTGTTATGACTGATGATGAGCAAATAAGACTACAGAGCTTTGGGAGGATCCAGCCTCCATCTTTCAGTGGAGCAGAGTCGGAGTATGCCTAGGGTTTCTTGGATAAGTGCCAACAGATTCTTCGTACGGCAGGTATTCTGGAGACCAGTGGGGTCTAATTCACTACTTTTCAGTTTTTTGGGGCTGCCTTCAGATGGTGAGAGGCTTATGAGAGGCGCAGGTCCGTCGATGCAGCACCACTTACCTGACAGGAGTTCTTCGTTCTTTTCTTGGAGAAGTTCGTACCACAGTCTCACGTGCGGAGTTGCGCAGACAGTTTGAGTAGCTACGTCAGGATGACATGTCTGTGACATAGTACGAGATGAGGTTTTCTGAGGCTCACGCAGTTTGGTTGGTTCCCACTTATAGGGAGACGATCATGAGGTTCATTGATGGCCTCACATATTAATTGCGGTTGCTTATGATTAGGGGGAGGGTATCTGGTGCTACTTTTGACGAGGTGCTCGACATTGCTCGGCAGATAGAGATGGTCTTCAGTCAGGAACGGGGTGAGAGGGAGGCCAAGAGGCTTCATGGATCAGGTGGTTTCAGTTGTATTCCTTCTGGGGGGTTAGTTCTACCCCAGCAGGGGACATCTTTATAGGACCGCCCAGACGGCTCGTCCGGCTTACCGTGGTGCATCATTCGGCCATGGTTCATACAGTGCACATCAGGGCCACTCATCTCTCAATGCCCTTCTAGCTCAAAGTTCGTCTCATGCACCATTAGCTCAGGTTTCATTTATAACGAGTCCTTCTGATAGTTATTCTTGTTCTCGGGGTCCGTCTCAGTACCCACCGCCATTCACAGGGAGGGGTTGTTTTGAGTGTGGAGATTTGGGACACATCAAGAGGCATTGTACCCACCTTTCGGGAGGTCCAGCTCAACAAAATGGTCAGACTACGACTTCAGCACCTGTTACTTCACAATCTGCCCAGCCAGTTTGGGGTAGAGCTCAGGCAGCTAGGTGTCGCCCTAGAGGGGGAGACTGATCAGGTGGCGACCAGGCCCGATTCTATGCTCTTCTTGCCAGATCAGATGCCATTGCTTCAGACCCAGTGATAACAGATATTATCTCAGTATACCACAGGGATGCTTCTGTATTATTTTACCTTGGTTCCACTTATTCGTATGTCTCATTGTATTTTGCTCATTATCTGGATATGTCTCGTGAGTACTTAGTTTCATTTGTTCATGTGTCTACGCCGGTGGGTGATACTATTATGGTGGACCATGTATACCGATCGTGTGTAGTGACTATTGGGGGATTGAAGACTAGAGTTAATCTCTTGTTGCTTAGTATGGTTGATTTTGACGTAATCTTAGGTATGGATTGATTGTCTCCATGTCATGCTATTTTGGTTTGTCACTCTATGACCATGACGTTGGTGATGCCGGGGTTGCCAAGGATTGAGTGGAGAGGTTCTCTACACTATGTTCATAGCAGAGTGATTTCGTACTTGAATGCCCAACAGATGAGTGGGAAGGGTTGTTTGTCTTATTTGGTCTTTGTGAGGGATGGTGGTGATGATACCCCTACTATTGATTTTGTTCAGTTGCTGCGGGATTTTCCGATTGTGTTTCCTGCAGACCCGTCGGGCATGCCGCCAGACAGGGATATTGACTTGGTGCCGGGTACTCAGCCCATTTCCATTCATCTATATCTTATGGCACCAGCTGAGTTGAAGGAATTGAAAGAGCAGCTTTAGGAACTTCTTGATAAGGGGTTTATTAAGCCTAGTGTGTTGCCTTGGGGAGCACCTATTCTGTTTGTGCAGAAGAATGAGGGTACTATGCGCATGTGTATCGATTATAGGCGGTTGAACAAAGTTACAAGAAAGAACAAGTATCCTTTACCGCGCATTCATGATCTATTTGACCAGCTTCAGGGAGCGAGGGTTTTCTCAAAGATTGATTTGAGGTCTGATTATCACAAGTTGAAGATTCGGGACTCGGATATTCAAAGACAACATTCAGGACCCGTTATGGTCATTTTGAGTTCCTTGTGATGTCTTTTAGGCTGAGCAACACCCCAGCAGCGTTCATGCATCTAATGAACAGTGTATTTCAGCCTTATATCAACTCGTTTGTCATAGTATTCATTGATGATATCCTGGTGTACTCTCGTAGCTAGGAGGACCATGCCTAGCATTTGAGGATTGTGTTGCAGCGGTTGAGGAAGGAGAAACTTTATTCCAAGTTCTCAAAGTGTGATTTTTGGCTCAGTTAAGTGGTGTTCTTGGGGCACGTGGTGTCCAGTAAGGTGATTCAGGTGGATCCGAAGAAGATAGAGGTGGTTCAGAGTTGGCCCAGACCGTCCTCAGCTACGGAGATCCGGATCTTTCTCAACTTGGTCAGTTATTATCGTCGCTTCGTGGAGGGTTTCTCGTCTATTGCATCGCCCTTGACCAAATTGACCCAAAAGGGTGCTACTTTCTGGTGGTCGGATGAGTATGAGGAGAGCTTTCAGAAGCTCAAGACTGCCTTGACCACAACTCCAGTTCTAGTCTACCATCAGCTTTTGATTCTTATACAGTGTATTGTGATGCTTCTCAAATCGATATTGGGTGTGTCTTGATGCAGGAGAGTAGAGTGATTGCTTATGATTTGTGCCAATTGAAGCCACATGAGAAGAAGTACCCCGTTCATGATTTGGAGTTGGGTGGCATTGTTCATGCATTGAAGATTTGGAGGCACTATCTCTATGGTGTGTCTTGTGAGGTATTTATGGATTATCAAAGCCTCCAACACTTGTTCAAACAGAAGGATCTAAATTTGAGGCAGCGGAGATGGTTGGAGCTGCTAAAGGTCTATGATATTACTATTCTGAATTATCCCAGAAAGGCCAATGTGGTGGCCGATGCCTTGAGTAGAAAGACAGTGAGTATGGGTAGCCTTGCATTCATTCCTGTTGGTGAAAGACCACTTGTAGTTGATGTTCAAGCCTTGGTTAACCAGTTCGTGAGGTTAGATATTTCGGAGCCCAGTTGGGTTTTAGCTTGTGTGGTTTCTCGGTCTTTCTTATATGATCGCATTAGAGAGCGCCAGTATGATGATCCCTGTTTGCGTGTCCTTAAGGACACGGTTCAGCACGGTGATGCCAGAGATGTGATTATTGGGGATGATGGGGTATTGAGGATGCAGGGTCAGATCTGTGTGCCTAATATGGATGGGCTACGTGAGTTGATTCTTGAGAAGGTCCACAGTTCGTGGTATTCTATTCATCCGGGTGCCGCGAAGATGTACCAGGACTTGAGCAGAACTATTGGTGGAGGAGAATAAAGAAGGATATATTGGGGTTTGTAGCTCGGTGCCTTAACTGTTAGCAGGTAAAGTATGAGCATCAAGGATCGGGTGGATTGCTTCAGAGGTTAGAGGTTCCAGAGTGAAAATGGGAGCGGATCACCATGGATTTTGTAGTTGGGATCCCATGGACTTCGAGGAAGTTCGATGCTATTTGGGTGATTATGGATCGGCTGACCAAGTCCGTGTACTTTATTCCAGTTGGTACTACTTATTCTTCGGAGCAGTTGGCAGAGATTTACATCTGAGAGATTGTTCGCCTTAACGGTGTGCCAGTGTCTATTATTTTAGATCGGGGCACGCAGTTTACATTGCAGTTTTGGAGAGCTGTGCAGCGAGAGTTGGGCACCTAGGTTGAGTTGAGTACAACATTTCACCTTCAGACGGATGGATAGTCCATGCGCACTATTAGATATTGGAGGACAAGCTACGCGCTTGTGTCATTAATTTGGGGGGTTCATGGGATCAGCTTCTGCCGCTCGAGTAATTTGCCTACAGTAACAGCTACCAATTGAGAATTTCGATGGCTCCATATGAGGCTTTGTATGGGAGATGGTGTAGCTCTCTGGTGGGTTGGTTTGAGCCGGGAGAGGCTAGACTATTGGGTACTGACTTGGTTCAGGATGCTTTGGACAAGGTTAAATTGATTCAAGAGCGACTTCGCACGGCGCAGTCTAAATAGAAGAGGTATGCCGATAGGAAGGTCCGTGATGTTGCTTACATGGTTGGGGAGAAGGTTCTGCACAATGTTTCACCCATGAAGGGTGTTATGATATCAGGAAGAAGGGCAAGTTAAGCCCTCGATATATTGGGTCGTTTGAGGTACATCAGAGGATTGGAAAGGTGGCTTACAAGCTTGTTTTGCCATCTAGTTTGTCGAGTGTGCATCCAATATTTCATGTTTCTATGCTCCGGAAGTATGTCGATGATCCGTCTCATGTTTTGGATTTCAGCACGGTCCAGTTGGATAGTGATCTGACTTATGATGTAGAGGCGATGGCCATTTTAGATCGGCAGGTTTGAAAGTTGAGGTCAAAGATCATAGCTTCAGTGAAGGTGCAGTGGAGAGGTCAGCCAGTTGAGGAGGCTAGTTGGGAAACCGAGCGGGAGATGCGGAGCAGATATTCACACCTATTTAAGACTCCAGGTAAGTTTCTAGACCTGTTCGAGGATGAATGTTTGTTTAAGAGGGGGAGGATGTAACGGTCCGGCCGGTTGTTTCGAGAAGTGTAGCCCTGTTCCCCCATTTACTGCTTATTTTGTGCTTTATAGCTATTATGTCACTTGCCGGGTTAGTCGGTTCATGTTCGAAGAGATTTCGGAATGAATTGATATACTTAGTGGGTGTTTGGACATATGAATTGTAAAATTCCAAAGAAGGGTAAAAAATAGTTCAAGTGAAAATGGTATTTGAAATTTTGAGTTGTATTTGGACATGAATATAATTTTGGGTTGTTTTTGAAGTTTTGCGAGTGATTTGAGTGAAAATTTTGAAAAATAAGTTTTTGGAGTTTTTCAAATTTTCGAAAATTTCCAAAATGCATCTTCAAGTGAAAATTGGAAATTTTATGAACAAACGCTGATTTCGAAAAAAAGTAAAATTTTTTGGAAAAAAGGAAAAAATTTCTTATGTCTCAAGGTGGAAAGCTTAAGTTGAATGGGTTGACCAGATATTGACTTATGTGTATACGACTCGGGAATGGAGTTTTGATGGTTCTGTTAGCTCCGTTGGGTGATTTCGAACTTAGGAGCATGTCCGGATTGTGATTTGGAGGTCCGTAGTGGAATTAGGCTTAAAATGGCAAAAGTGGGATTTTTGGAAAATTTGACCAGGAGTGGACTTTTTGATATCGGGGTCAGATTGGAGTTCCGAAAGTTGGAGTAGGTCCGTAGTGTCATTTGTGACTTGTGTGCAAAATTTGAGGTCATTCGGACGTGATTTGATAGGTTTCGGCGTTGTTTGTAGAAGTTGGAATTTCCTTAGTTTAATAGGTTTGAATTGGGGTTCGATTCGTGTTTTCGATGTCGTTTGATGTGATTTGAAGACTCGACTAAGTTTGTATGAGGCTTTAAGACTTGTTAGTATGTTTGGTTGAGGTCCCGAGGGCCTCGGGTTGATTTCAGATGGTTAACGGATCTAGTTTGGAACTTAGAGAATTGTTGAAGATAGAAGCTGCTGGTCTAATCGCACCTGCGGAAGTCTCATCGCATGTGCGAGCTCGCAGAAGCAAGCTGTCCATCGCAGATGTGGCCAGGCATGGCTGGGGCTGTTATCGCAGAAGCGGTAGGTGGACCGTAGAAGCGGGTCGCACCTGCGGGAGTTTGATTGCAGAAGCGCAAGGGCGCTTGGTGAGGCAGCTTCGCAGAAGCGGACAGCTACTCGCAGAAGCGTGTCCGCAGAAGCAGACTGGACTCCGCAGAAGCGTGATTAGTCGCAGATGCAGCTAAGTGAACCGCAGAAGTGCTTTAGCTGGGCAGAACATATAAATTCAAGGGTTCGCGATTTTCCTTCATTTTGGACATTCTAAGCTCGGTCTAAGGCGATTTTTTAGAGGGTTTTTGAGGAGATTCTTGAGGTAAGTCACTTGTGCTCATCTTTATTCAATAATCTTGTTTCCCCTTTGATTTTCCCACCTAGATTGTGTGGTTTTGAGGTGAACTTTGGGGGTCTGAGGCTAGGGATTTGGAGAGTTTGCTTTGGGGATTTGAGTGGCGATTTGGTGTCGGAATTCGGTAAATTTGGTATAGTTGGACTCTTGGTTGAGTGGGCTTTCGGGTTTTGTGACTTTTCTCAAATTTTCAGATGTGGGCCTGGGGCCGGCTTGGGCCGAATTTTGACTTTTGACTTATAACTTAGTATTTTCTTATGGAACTGATTCCTTTAGCCCGTGGTGATGGTGTTGCATTGTTTGTGGCTATATTCGAGGCATTCAGAGGCCGTTTCGTGAGGCAAGGGTATGTTGGAGTAGAGATTTGCTCGGATTGAGGTAAGTAACACTTTTAAACTTGGCTCCGAGGGTTCGAAATCCCGAATTATGTGTTATATAATTGGTGTTGAGGTGACGCACATGTCACGTGACGGGCGTTAGGGCGTGCACCGTAAGACTTGTGACTTGGTCTATTCCATGGAACTGTATACTGGGTTTATCTTGTGGATGTCCGTGTTTTCTTCATGTGATAAAGTAATTGAGCTGTCAATCATGCTAGAGATCATGTTTAGGCTATATGTTGATACTGTTGGGACTCATAGTGGTTGTTTCTTGCTGTTGACTTATAGATTTCATTGATATTTCGTACTCAGTCACATTCATTCATTACATATCATATCTCAATCTCTGGTGTTATTTGTTGATACATCATAATTTATTTTCGAGCTAGTTGCATGACATTGTGAGCCCCTGGAGAGATTGATGAGTGAGTGAGGCCGAGGGCCTGATTATGAGTTACATTTATGGGATCGGGTTGCACGCCACAATAGGTTTTAGTGATTTATGCCTGGATCTGCCTTATGATAGCGCTTGTGCTGAAGGAGCCCCTCCGGAGTCTGCACACACCCCTAGTGAGCGCGGTTGATTTATTTTGAAGAATGGATCATCCCTGGACATGGATCTTGTTCGAAGCATTTATACCTGGGGATGGATCTTTCCCACGGGCTGGATTGGCCCTACTCAGAACTGAGTGATCGCCTGTCAGTTGATGTATATATTTTCGGGATGAATCTTCCCTGGGCCGGATTGGCCATATATAGTACTGAGCGATTGAGCATTTCGGGAGTGTGAGCACACGAGGCTTTCAGCATGGTGCATCACATACAACATATGCACTGGCATGTAGAAGTAGAGAAGTTATGTTCTTCATATCATTTAGAATTGATCTATTTTACTGGTATTGAGTTTAACTGTTGAACTTGAAAGCATGCCTACATTTTCTTTACTGTTATTTCTATGTTGAACTGTACCGGTTTTGTTCTTCACTACCTTCAGTCCAAGTTACTTATTGAGTTGGTTGTACTCACGCTACAACCTGCACCTCGTGTGCAGATCCAGGTGCTTCCGGTCACAGCGGCTACTGAGTTGAGGAGTTCGAACTTTCGGAGACTATCGAGGTAGCTGTCTGGCATTCACAGACCTTGACTCTCCCTCCTTACCTTCATTTTTATATATTTCAATTTTATTCTCTAGACGTTGTATTAGACCATATTCCTGTATAGATGCTCATGTACTCGGTGATACCCCGATTTTGGAAAGAGTTGTATTGAGTTGCGAATTTTATTCTGCTTTTAAAAGGTTTTCCTTAAATTTGACTGCTTCCGTATTTTTCAAAGCTTTTGTTGTGTTGAATGATTGAGTAGTTGGCTTGCCTAGTTCCACGATAGGCGTTATCACGGCGGTTTGGTTTTTGGGTTGTGACACTTATATACAGCATATAATAGTTTATATATTTCAGTAGTTACAGTTTATCTGATTTGTAGAAATTCATTAGTGATGGAATCAAAAGCACACATTTGAATCAATTGTCATCAAATGTGTGTAGTAAAATATGAGAAAGTCCAAAAGCAAAATCAAATAACTAAAGCGTCCTCAGTTGCAACTTTCCATAATTTCAATATACTAATTAATGCGTCTACCTGCTATTTGTTGTTTTCTCCAACTTCTTAAATTCTACAACTGCATTAAATGAAAGTTCAATTAATGAGGATATTATCCAAAACGTACACTGCCATAAGTACGCAAATTAACTGTAAGTAATACTACTTATTGAAAAGAACTTGTAAAAAATTTGTTATTCCGTACATCTTAGATGTATTTATGATTAAAGAGAAAACAAAATAGGAATTGGTTGGTTCATCATGTTTAAAAATGACCGAGTTGTGCTAATAAGCACGTTAAGTACTTGGTTCATGTTGCTAATAAAAATAGAAACTAGGCATAATTGAGGTGAATAGGTGAAAAATGGTGTCAAGGTAAGGGGGCTGTCCATGTATACACATGCACTTGCCCCAAGTATTACTACTACTTTTACCATAAAGGCTTTTTTGTTACTTTTTTGGAAAAATAAATATTTACCACAAGTCCCTATTTCTATGGAACAAGTTGGTCTGCTTATAGTATTATCGTTTCATGCACACGAAAAAAATGCTCTAAGTATGGTAATTTTATTTCTCAAATATTTTCTACAGGACAAAAAAAGGTTTTTGTTTCTTTCTATCATAAAATGGAGCTCTCTTTTACATTCACAATAGTAGAATAGAAGAGATACAATTTAATTAGCGATGTAACAAAATTAACCATGAATATATATACTGTATAGAAGTGAACAACTCAAATTTGAAATTCATGAATATAATGCACTTGCTTGGTTCCAAAGAATTTCTTTCTTTTCCTCAACAAAAAGAAAAAGGGAAAAGAAAATCTGAAGTTTACAGTTGATACGGATACAAACTTTCCATTATGGTGATTATATATACAAAAAACAACAATAAGCAAAACAGGTAGTAGTAAAAGATTTAATAAGACATAAGGAGTATAAAAAGTGAAAATATTAAAAAGAAAAATGAAAATTAGAAATTAGGAAAGCTTCAGACGTGTTCAGTCAGCAAGAATCGTCCCATTTCTAGTACTACTTCACTAAAAATGAAGCGGTCGCCGGCGATCTTGAAAAACCGGCGAGGAGGTGGTTTAGGATTTGCTGCAATAGCTTACATCGGAGTAGACTATCTCCGGTTCATATCTCCGGCATGGCATGCCCGGTTACAGCCAGCACTGTGGACCGTATTAGCAATTGCTGCTATTATTCGGGTCCCATTTTACAAACATTGGTCATCGGAGCTCCGTTCAGCTATTCCTTTTATCTGTGCAATGATTTTCTTGCTCTCTGCTCTTCTCTTTGAAGCTATTTCTGTTCGCTCTGTCACTGCCGTTCTTGGTCTTGATTGGCACAAGTATGTATAAAATTTTATATTACCATAAATAGTTTCATTTCTATATCTAGAAGTTTGGTAAATTTGTGTCTTTCGGGTAAATGGGGTTCAGATTTGATGGGAAAACTGAGTTGGGGTTGAGTGCTTTTTTGAGCTTGTTTAACAGTTGCTTTTGTTGGTAAAAAGAAAAGGGTAAGTTTTAGTTTGTATTGTGAAAAATGGAAATGGTGGTTTCTTGTTTCCATTCTAGAAGATGTGATCTGATTTGGGTTTTTTTGTTGGATTGCTCTATAGATTCGTTTTTGAACTTTTCATTTAAGATTACAAATATCTATAGAAGGAAAAGAGGCACTTTATTTATCTGGTAGGAAAAAACAAGATTGGATTTCTATACTGGGGTTAAGCTTCCCCTAGCTGATAGTTTAATAAAGTGAATCCTCATCATACTAACCAGAAAGGAAAAAAAAAGGGATAGGTTAATTTCATCCTACTTTCCTTATCTGGAGACAGAAATAAGCTAGTATTTGATTGTGCAGAACTGCAGATCACTAAAGAGTGGTGCATTCCTATTCACGTATAGCAGTCCTTTGATCGTAAGATTTCAATAAGGAAATTCTCAAGTAGATTAGTTTGTTGTCGTATTATGTATTGTGCCTATGAATAATGGTATTTTGCATATAGTTCTTTCTAAATCATGTGGAAAATCATTTACGTGGTCATCATTAACTAAATCCTCACATTCTAATGCCAGGTGATCTAAATAACTCAAGAATCATGGCAATATTGCTAGTCAGATACATTTGTCGAAATGGAAAACCATGTGTAGTTTGAATGTGTACGATATGAACCAGATCATTAGAATTTGGGGACGGGGACTTTTCTGAATAATACAAGTAAAGGAGAGGGAGCTTGGAAACTAAGAGAGGAAGTGGAGGAAAATTGGGCTAGGATAAACACATTACCAACTTGGGGGTGGGGAACTTCTCTGCGGAACGGAGAGCTGAATATATATATATATATATATATATATATATATATATATATATACACACATTTAGTAACTTAAAAAGCCTTTTTTTTCACATTCAGTAACAGGGATATTCTTGTCGGGGGTGAATTACCAGTTTAGTGTGTTATTAGTTGTCTCTATCGGATAATAATGGAAAGTGATTTTGTACTTGGATGTAATTTATGCATGTGCAGCCCTAGCTTGATGCATTTTAAGAATAAAACCTCTTAATTACCTATTCGGAAAATCGGCCGAAATAGAGCTAAATGGTCACAGAGTAGTTGTAATGACTGAGCCGACTTCAACTAGTTTGGATCGAGACATCGTTGATTGATTGACTTTGTTAAAAAAAATAATGATCTTTTTGAATTTGTAAAGCTTTTGTAATGAGGCATTCTCAAGCAAAGTAAAAAGAGATAGCTGCCAATGTCATATTTTTTATGTCCTTATCAAGAAAAGGTCATATTTCTGTATGCTGAATATCATGCTTTATATGAAATCTTGACTGAACATGTGCTGCATATCTTGGTTAGCTTGACTTGATTAGGTGTGATATTTCTTGGGACTCTAACTTCACTAATGCCATCTAGTTGTGTAAGGATACATTGTCTAGATTCTAGTGAGATACAACTTGGTTTCTTAATAGCAGAATATTGTGAAGACGCTATATCTTTAGCTCTAGAATAATGACTAAGGCGAGGAACGTAAAGGAAACTCTGGCTTGCATCAGTACCAAAATAATTTTTTGCCTCTGGTGTCACCGCATTATTGGAAAAGTTTGACATTAATTTTCTGGAACAGTTGACATTAATTTTCTTATCTATTTTTATTTTTTGAAAAATATGTCACTTATTGAGGCGCAATCTGATATAATTAATGTGAAATAGTGAAATCCTGAAATTTTGGTTAAATTACTTATTTCAACAAGTCTTACAGATAGAACGATAAAAATGCCCTGAAGTGGTCATGTAAGAACCTTTTTCTCGAGCTATACTCATGACATGCCACTTCACTCGAAGATTGGATGTTATATGAGAGGGCATGCATGCTTGGTCTCAGATTCTACAATATTTGGCTTGAGGCTGTAAAAGAAAAATAACAACTACTCCATATCTTTACTTCATTATTTTTTATTCTCTTTCCTAAATGACCATCTATAGCCATTACAAAGTTCTCTTTCCGTGACAGGGATACACCACCTCTTCCTGATGTTGGTCAGTGGCTGCTGTTATCGTTGAACGAGAAAGTACCTCAAACGGTGGTAAATATATTGAGAGCTCGAATAATTGGATTACATCATTTTCTGATGCTGTTTATCATGCTTGCTTTCTCTGTGCTCTTTGAATCGGTTGAAGCTCCTGGTCTTGGGCTTGGCGCAAGATTCATGTTCACGATGGGAATTGGAAGGCTCCTTCGGGCCATAACTTTTATCTCCACAATTGTACCATCTGCTAGACCATGGTGTGCTTCTGCTAGATTCCTTGTTCCTCAGCACCCTCATCCTTGGATTCAGAAATATTACGTACCATATGCTACCGATTCAAATGCAATACGGAACATCATTAACTGGGATGTAGCATATGGTATTTCTCCCTTCCAATCCTCCCTTCTGTCCCGAGATTACTTACTGAGTTCTTCTTTACCAACAGTCAGTCAGATTGGTCCAAAGTTGAAAAGCTCAATAAATCAGTTGGTTGAATTCTAGTACATAGTCTGTTGTTGATCTTTCATTTCTTTATTCACTTTTGTTTTCAGCTGATCCTGGGGAATACGATGCTGAGTTTCGGCCAAATTGGGGTCCAATGAGCTTTTTGATTGATTTCCTTCGGCCTACAGCTCCTGAGGGATCATCTGCTTGGTATCATCTGCTAAAGAAAGCGTCAGGAGGTTGCAATGACCTTATATATAGTGGTCACATGCTTGTTGCTGTGCTGACAGCTATGGCATGGACGGTATATGTGCCCTCTATCATTCCCTAAATTTGAAGGCTTAATTCCTGTGACCAACTAATCTCATCTGGCTTAAAACTGTATGAACAAATTCAGGAAGCCTATGGTGGATATAGCTCCGCACTCATCTGGATTTTTGTGCTGCATAGTGCTCAAAGAGAAATACGAGAACGCCATCATTACAGCGTAGACGTTTTTGTGGCCATCTATGTGGGCATAATGCTTTGGAAGATGACGGGTCTTTTTTGGCCAATGAAGGATGAATCAAAGGGTAGGAGGCTACGTAAGCTCGAGAAGATTCAGGGTAGGCTAATGCGAGCTGCGAAGGACGATGATATAGAGGAAATAAGAGAACTCCTTAAGGAAGTGGAAGTGAGCAACCAAGTTAGGGAAAACACCAGAAGCAAAGCAATGTGGCTCTTTTCAGGTGGAACCATTATTTTTACTCTTACTATCGTTCTTCTTGCCTTCACATTGACCAGTGACGGGTAAGGCAGCCAACGAAATGTTCTACCACGGTAAGATGTTTAGAAGGAACGCAATTTGTAACAGTAGGCCAGAATATGCATTCCACTACAGATTTTGTTGTTTGTTTGTAATGCTTTTGGCTTTAAATTATTTCTTGTTTTTAATTTTTTCTTTCCTGGTTGGGGGTGGTATTAGGAGAGATAGTATCTGCTCATATACTGCCAGATATGAAGAGAAATTGACTTTGTATTGGATACCTCCTGTTGTGTTTAAGCTGCAAGTGATTTTAGATTATCAACTGCTTTTAAATGTTTTCTATAGGATGATTTTGATCCCTGTTATAGTATAGCAAAAACTTCTCTTTTTTGGTCATTTAGTTTTTGATTGACTGGCTTTGACCCATGTTTGGTTCCTGCAGGGATGGAAGGGTGGTGGAGAGGGCAAAGTGAGAAATTAAGGGCCGTCTGGTGGTCTGGCGCTTCCCCGAACCCCTGCGTGCACCGGGCTGCCCTTTGGTAGCTCGCATAAACAAAATTAACCCCCAAGTGAAATCTTGTGCAAGTAATACCATATTTGGTTGGTTGAAAAACAATTTAAATCCCCATGTAATTAAATACAAAAAAGTTAAGTTTCGGATAACTAATGCAATGTTTTATTACCAAATATTAAATTATGCATGAGTAATGTTAGACGAGTAGCTCGGTGGTGACATCTAGGGTCTAACAACTCCGTGGACCAACACCACTCAACTCATCAAGTTATATCGCTGCGTCAATTATACAGTGAACTGCTTTTTATTTTGGGGGAGGGGAAGCTTATAACCCTGATAAAGGACATTATTTCTACTAGAACTGTACAAAACTTTCTACTATGCAATGGGCTGGAGTTCAAATTAACACAGGGGAAATGCAGCAGGTTCTACACTGCATTAAAAGGAAAAACTGGAAGCAGCTAAAGAAGGAAATAGTAGCAGCAACTTGATATATCACATATGGCGAGCAAGGAATTGGAAATTGTACAGAGGATTGAATGTAAATACTGAAATGGTAGTCACACAGATTAAACAAGAGATCATAGGTAGATTGGAGATATTGTATGCGTCAAAATCCGACCGAGGAAATTCAGCACGAAGAAGTAATTATCGTGAGAATTGTAACTTATCATGAGCAGTTTGGCCGAGGTCAATTAGTGGCCAACAAGAACAAGCCATTGAGTGGCTCATCAGGGCCGAGGTCGAGCAGCATGGACAGAAATAACGGCTAGTGTGACTTGGAACTTTCAAAGGGAATATTCTACTGAATATTCCTTTGTTGTACTATTTAGGGTTCTTTGAGAATATCCCATATAAATAGTAGGAGAGATAAGGAAAAAGGCATGTAATATTCCATTTGATAAGACCACTTTTGAAAAATAAGCTTTCTAGATAAATACAAAGAACAACTTTCTGAGAGATATCCAATCCTTACATTCAATTATTGTCATTTCTACCAGATCCGAGAAAGTGTATAATATTCTCTCATATTCTTGTCATTCATCATAGTCAGAAGAAGGAATCATTCACCTCTTTCATTATTGGGTGAATCTTCCTCCTTATTTACATTTGGTGCCGTTTATTGCTATTTATTAGTTGCTCTCATCACATTAATAACAGCAACATTTATTATGCATTGCATTAAATCTACTTCAACGTGGTCCCACATTATCCATATAAACTGATTTTAGATCTAGGGATATTATCTTTAACTAGGATTAATCCTTTATCCTTTTACTTAATTAGTTTATCAAAGAGTTTCATACTTTTTGGTCAAATAATTTGGCGCCGTCTGTAGGGATTTTCAAGTTAAAACTTTAGTTCCTTCTAGATCTTAAAAAAAAGAAGTGCAAAAACACTATACTTCCTTGTGTACAAAAATCTAACATGGCAGGCAACGGAGAGGAAAAGTGGAAACCACCAATCTCTTCCACACCATCAACGAAGTCGAAAAACGAAGGGTGAAGACGTAACACCGAATACCTCTCCCAGGCGAAACAGCTCGCCCCCTCCTCACAGCAGCATCACAGCCTCACACGGTAAAGGGTCCTCTATGTCCACAACGGAAGAGACACCACCAGCAGTGAAGAAGCTGCTCGAGGCGTGGTTGACAAACACACTGACCATCATGCTTCAAACCCGCTCAAAGATTGAGCAGAGAAGATGCAAGAGTTGCGCCAGCGACGGATGAGCAATACGCCCCCTTGTAATAGGTATAGCTCACAATGTTAGTGATGTAGGTAACGACACCCTCACAGCCATTCTGAGGAAAATGGAGGAGATGGAGAACGAGAACAAAATGCTCCGCGACCAAATGAAAGACCATCAAGAAAGGGTAGACAAAATATCAGGCGCCCCAAAACTCCTACTAAAAAGGGATGCCGGTCGGTTTGTTGAGCAGCCATACAGCGACGAAGCTGCATCACACGCAATACCCAAAACCTTCAAACTGCCGCCGTACCTGAAAATATACGACGGCACAACGGACCCTGAAGATCATGTGACTCATTAAGTCACCACAGTAAAAGGCAACGACCTCGCCAAAGAGCAAGTATCCTCCATCTTGTTAAAGAAGTTCGGTGAAACTATCACCGGGGGCGCGTTGACTTGGTATTCACAGCTGCCCGCACGCTCGATTGAAACATTCGAAGAGACGACTGACAAGTTCGTGACGGCCCATACCGGAGCAAAAAAGGCGGAGGCAAGAGTAAATGACATATTTGCCATCAAACAATCACCTAGAGAGGGATTCAGGGACTTCCTTGCTCGATTTAACCGAGTAAGGATGACCTTACCACACGTATCGGAAGGAATGGTCGTGGCTGATCGCAGCCAATTCCGCACCACTAAAAAGTAGCGAGAGAGGGTCGCAATAGCTTTTACCCGATTTGTGGGTCGGGATCGAATCCATAGAGAGCTAGAATTGGAGTCGAGTATCTATTTAGCTTAGGATCGCGTGTGTGTTCTTAATTACACTTCTCATAATTTTTGGGGTTTCTTTATATTCTACTATGATCAAACTACAAATTATAATTACAACTAAATTAGGCTAAGAGTAAATTGCTACAAGTTGTATCTAATGGTTTAAAAGGCACTAGGGTAGTGACCTTCACCTAGGTGGCTAATTGATGGGTAATTGCATCTAAGGCACGATTCACATGATTGGGGAAATATGTTATAAACGTTGCTCGATACTACCCACTCTACACCTCTCGGTAGAAAGAGTGGTTTTGCTCAATTGACTCTCTCGAGACCAATTGGGTATGCATAATTTCCCAAGCAACTAGGGTTCAAGTCGGGTAATTACTCTCTCGAGGTTTAACCCTTTAATTGGGACTATCAAATCTCTTGAGTCCATCCCAATTCCTTGTTGAGTCAATTTTGGAGACTTAGGCTCTCTTTCTCAAGAAGAGCCCAAGTCTACTAAGCACAAACTAGTGTTTGCAACCACTAATTCATAAATTAAACCATAAAATTGACCCAAATCACAAACACCCATAATCAATCTAACCTTAAATTACAACACCCATCAATTACCCACACTAGGGTTGAGCCACAACCCTAACTACTGGGTTTAGCTACTCATGCTTGCAGATAAAATCAGAGAAATAGATGAAGAGAAAGACATGTTAATTAATTACTAATGTAAATACAAAGTTTCAATGATAAAAACTACGTAAAGGTGCCAAAAATGGCTAAGAAATATCGTCTCACGAGCTCAGCTACCGTTCTGTAATATCTGATACCCTAAAAATGGAAAAATGTTCTATTTATACTAAGCTGGAAAAACTGGACAAAAATGCCCCTGCGGGGTCAGTGCGGACCGCACAAAATGGTGTGCGGCCGCACTAGGCTCTTGACTCTGGAAAATCAACTCTCTGAACCCAGGTTCCGCGGACTGCACAGAATGGACTGCGGCCGCGGAGGCCTCTAGCGCGGTCCGCACAAACACGATCGCGGACCGCACAGGCTTGAACCTTGGCACTTGACATCTCTCTGAAGTTTGTTTCCGCGGACCGCATAAAATGGTGGTGCGGCCGCGGTATCTTCAGTGCGGGCCGCACAATATCTACTGCGGCCGCACTGCTTTGATGCCCTAAAAATCCGGTCTCTGAATCTCCCTAGTGCGGACCGCACAAAGTGTAGCGCGGCTGCACTAGGCTTGTTTGTCCTGAGTTGTCTTGTCTTTGATACTTGTGCAGGTTTCACTCCTTTTGAGCCAATTTTTGACATCTCGTCACTTTGTTGCTCAAACCTGCAATCAAGCACAACTTATGAGCCTTTCGGGACTATTTTGTAAGAATTTATACTCAAAGCGTAAGCAAGAAGGAGCATGAAACACGTCAAAATCCCTAGTTATCAACTCCCCCAAACTTAAGCTTTTGCTTGTCCTCAAGCAAACAAAATAAGACCCACCCCTTGAGGTAAAATCCAAGAATTTTCAGCTATCCTAAAGTAACCTCAACTAGCCTCAATTGGGACTAACAATTGCCCTCAATACAAATGAATCATTAACAACATATAACCTTTGAAAAACAATGGATCAAGTGCGACACAAGAGCATCAAGAGTTGACTCAACACATCAAAGAACTCTCCCAAACTCACACATCCTCAACTCTCCCTAAGCAAACCTCACCTTTAGAATAGTGGCACACAAAACGAGGTTAATGGGAATTCACTCATCTCTCTCAAGGAAAGGTCACAAGTCCGGCTCTAGGTACCATATGCTTGCCCCTTATGTAAGTATCCACTAATGTAAGCTTCATTCAACTCAAGATCATATAGGGCTTTTGTGGAGTCATTGTGAAGGCTTTTGGTTTAGGGTAGGTCATGTTTTTGTTCAAGTGGGTTCCATCTTCCCTTAAGCACTTCTTTTGATTCATTTGGCACAATTCACTTGACTCTTTGAGTCATTTCACTTCTTTCTAAGGGGTTAGAGAGACACATTGTCACTCATTCTTATGCATTTCAGACCTTTTCTCCTTTTTCAACTTTCCACGCCTTTCTTTATTTTTCATTGCTTTTCTTGAATCCCTTTTTATTCTTTTTCACATTAAACCTTCTTTTTATCTTTTTGCTTTTCTGTCTTTTTCATTGCCTTTCCTTTTCTTCACTTTTGTGCCTTTTTACCACGTTGTTGCAATCCTCGTCTCTTCCCCCAAACTTATACTTTTGCCATGTGCTAAAGGAAAGATTTGGGTGCCAGAGAGGGCATCTTTTAGAACGGGTATAGGCTTGTATCATGGTTCTTGTAAGAAAAAGGTCTAAGGCTCAAAAGGGTTAACTAGGTATCTTATGATTGGTAGGCAATGGAATTGTTCAATCTATCATTTGGATCAAGGAGAGCCTATAATCACGTCTCAAGTCAAAATTCACTTAGGATTTCGCCTCAACAACCATTCAGGGCAAGTTCTAGACCAATGGCTTGGGACTTGGACTTGCAATTCAATTACTCACCACACAAGCTAAGGGATTGCTAAAGACATAGAGTCGGGGGCCCACAACGACCTTAGATACGATTTGAGCACACAATGGTCCGGAAAAACCACTTGATGATTATCGGTCAACACAAGAGTCTCAAGGCCACAACTTTCACCATCCTAAACACAACAATTTGTTTTTGACCATAAGATCAAAGGCAAATGTGCTAGGCCCAAGTGAAGCTTTGCTTGAGGTACCCTTAACTACTAAAAACAAAAAGAAAAATGGACTCAAACCCTTAAGAAGGTTGTCACGCCATCTATCATTGGGAAGAGCCACCCCGTTCACACAACACTCCACCTTTGGAAAGTACCGTGGCATTAAGAAAACCAAAGGCTTATTGCAATTTTCAAAAACAAGAAGCTACAAATCACAAATAAGAAGCTAAAAACGAAAATTTTTTGCGGAAAATAGAATAAATATATACAAGAGGGGATTTGAATATACAATAGACAGGATGAATATATACAATGAAGTGTAAATTTATATACATACCAAAGGAAAGATAAAAAGTGCGATAAAAGTACCTAAATATAAAATTATATACAGATCAAATGAAAATCAAGAAAGCATAAAATGGTATCAATATATACAGTCATCCAAAAATGAAGGGCGCACCCCCTCGAATAAAAGCTGGCATTGTCCCCAATGCCAACTAGTCCAAATAAGCACCAAAAAGATAGAAAAGGGATATAGAGGACTCCCTAAGACGTGTCCGTCTGCATAGGATCATTGGTGGTCCCTGGGTCCTCTATGTGCTCGGGAACCTCAGACTGGTTCCCGATGGTCTGCTCTGCTACTACTGGGACCTGGGCCTGGACCTGGACAGGCTCTGGAACTGGTACATCCTGTGGCTGACTGGAGGAAGCCTCCGGTGGGTCCGCCAACTGGATGATAGCATCATCTGCTCTAGGGATCATCCTCCTCCTCTTCGGAGGCCTTTGGGTCTGCTCCGGCTGTAGATGAGCTGCTGGGACTGGATCATCAAGCAACAGGTCCAAAGGCAGCTGGTCTGCCTTCAGTCTATCAACATCTGCCCGCAGCTCCTTCACGGACTCCTTAGAGGCCCGTGTCTTCCGTAGCTTCCTATGCTCCTTAGCAAGCTCCTTGAGAGCCTTGCTATGTGAATCCACTTCCTTTGTGAGCGCAGCCTGAGTGCCGAGGATCTTCTTCTGGTTCTCAAGTATCTCTTTGAGCGCATCCTCGATTGACTGGGGTACCTGTGGGGCTGGGGGAGCTGACTGAGCTGCTACAGTAGCAGTCAATGTGGACAACTTAGATGACACTGTGGACATCCAGTTGTTGATACTGGCAAGGGCCTAGCTCAGTCGGTGGGCAGTGATGGGATGGGCCCGGCTAGATGGAATCTCCGGGCCTGCTGATGTGGAAGGGCCAGGAGGAATGGCTGCAGAAGTGGAAGGTCCGGGAGGCATATCAGCAGAAATTGAGGTAGGCTCATTAGGGACCTCTACCACAACTGGCTCTTCAGACTGGCCAGTTGGGGCAGAAGTAGGGGCTTTGTAGTTCTTGTCCTTGGGGTTGTCATTCCCCTTCAAGCTATACCAGGAGAACGGGGTTGTCGCCTTGACCTTGACGTCATAGGGCTTCTTATCCACCTCCAAGTCCCGAAAGTACATAGTGAGGGTACTAGGGAAAGGGTAGTTCCGGTTATGCTCTGCTCCTACTAATGAGATAATGCAGGACATCACATTCCCCACATTTATGGAAAAGGTTCCGTCGTTGAGTGACAAATGGGAAATTCGAATTAGCAAAAGCAATGTCTCCTTGGTTCTGTAGTAGAGATGGAATTCAGAAACAACCATTTCCTGCCATAATTGAAATAACCAAAACAGCCCGGTGGAGAGGAAGGGTCTGGTCATGTGTAGTAGGATCCAACCGGCTGCAAACAAATGTCTCCCAACCCCTCGCCTCAAAGTTCAAGGTCCTCCGCAATATTTTGACCCCAGCAGTCAACCAATCAGGAATGGAACCTGGGAGTGCCAGGTACTGAGCTAACCATGGACGGACCTCCTCGCCCATCTCCAACTTCGCCATGTACAAAGCTTCATCCTCCTCATTGAAACCCATGTATTCGTTGAGGTATTTCCCATCAAACAACACTTTCTTATTACGAACTTTGGTAACTTTGGAGCCCTTTTTGATGTGGGCTTATTGCAATAAAATTCCTTGACCATGTGTTTGTTAGCATCTACACACTCATCTAAGAAGTACTCCCAACCCACTTTAGTTCTGAACTGTCTCTGCACGTCAGGGTTGTGGGGTAATAAATCTCTGTCAATGAAACTCCGCTCCGGTATCAACTTTCTCACTGGCCACCACTCCCTAAATTTGTGGTACGCTACCTCACTCACGAACCTATCTCGCCAAACCTCGGGCTTTCTAGTTCGGGCAATGCCTCCCACCTGAGGCTCACAGCCCTCAGCTATCTCCTCATACCCTTGTACTTCCTCCTCACCTCCGTCTGCACCCTCCCTGGATAATGAAGCTGTGGGAGAGGTGGAGTACTCACCACTGCCGGCTGCTGAGCCCTCAGACGACTCAGTGGGAATATGCTCTGGTGCTTGGGCAGTGGGTGATGGTGGAGGGGTATCTCTTATTCTAAATCACTCCGGCCAGTCTTCAACATATTCTGGCACGGAGTTTTTAGATATTTTCCTTGATGGTTGATACTCACTCCCCGAGGAATGTGAAGTAGCTCTGTCTGCAGCTTTGATTATCTTTCTGGTCTTTTTTATGTTCTCCCGAGCTTGGGGAGTGAGTTTTACCATCTTCTTCTTCCCTCCATGGGAGGGTTCTCCTTTTCCCGGTTGTCTTGAGCCTTTTCTCACAATCGTGTGCAAACACAATTCAAATAACTTGTTAGTATCAATGGGTTCACATAAAACAGTGTTGCAGACAAATGAAAATGTTGCAGGAGTTGCCTAGTGCGGACCGCACAAAATGGTAGTGCGGCCGCACTGAGGCCACCGCGGACCGCACAAGAATGACCGCGGTCCGCACAGGTATAGGGTTCCAAAAACAAGGCCTCTGAATCTCAGCAGTGCGGACCGCACAAAACCAATCGCGGCCGTACTGGGCCAATGCGGACCGCACAAAATGTAGTGCGGCCGCACTGGGCAAAAGTCACCTGGACACTAGATGGCACCGCGGACCGCACAGAAATGACCGCGGTCCGCGCTACGTGCCCAGACATGGCACTGAGTTAGGGTTTATCAGATTTTGCTTTTAAGTTCAAACTTTCACCTAATTAGGGTTCCTACTCAATTACCCAATCCATTATACTCTCCAAGTCCACAAAAATTACCATTTAGACTAACCTAATCTAACAATCAGAGAAATATGGGAAGAAGAAGAACTACGAGTTAAGGAATATGAAAATAAAATGAAATTACACAGTGAAACAAAGAAGAATTGAGTGAAATGTTACCAGATATTGAGATGAAGTGCAGTTAATCAATGCTAATAAAAAATTACGGTCAAGGAAGAAAGTGAACAGTAACAATATGCTCTGAGATTCAAGTTTGCGAAAAGGGTAAAAGGAGGCCCTTGGGGTCTATTTATAGAGAAACCCCTGGGGCCCATTCTCACCTACCAGTGCGGCCGCACAAAATGGACCGCGGTCCGCACTGGTCACTTTTGTTCAATTCCAACTCATTAACCCACCGCGGTCCGCACAAAATGGACCGCGACCGCGGTGGTCCACCGCGGACCACACCAAATCAACTGCGGCTGCGGTGGCAAACTTCAGAGAGCAATTTTGTCATCTTTCACCAGTGCGGACCGCACAAAGTGTAGTGCGGCCGCACTGGAAACTTCAGAGACTGAACATTTTTGCAATTATGTCCTGCACTGCATCAACTCACTCCTGCAAAATCTAACAACCAGTTAGCCCAAAATTCAATTCTATACTACAAAGAAAATCAAAGAAACAAAAAGAAAAAACACATGGTTTCCTCCCAAGAAGCTCCTGATTTAACGTCGCGGCACGACGCGGGTTACCATCATATCATTTGAAATGAACAACAGCCACCACATGGCTATCATCAAACTTCCCAAGATAATGCTTGACCCGATGCTCATTCACTCTAAAAACTTCACCACTTTTCTTCTTCAAATCAAGAGCACCAAAGGGGGTCACACACACAACTTCAAACGGTCCACTCCATTTTGATTTAAGCTTTCCCAGAAACAGACGTAACCGGGAATTGAACAAGAGAACCAAATCACCAACTTTGAACTCCTTTCCACGAGCATATTTATCACGAATGTACTTCATCTTGTCCTTATACAAGGATGAACTAGAGTAGGCATGAAACCGGAATTCATCAAGTTCATTGAGTTGTTCAACACGAAGATTGGTCGCAACATCCCACTCAAGATTAAGCTTTCTCAAAGCCCACATGGCATTATGCTCCAACTCCACTGGTAAATGACATGCTTTCCCAAACATTAACTGGTACGGCGACATACTAATTGGGGTCTTGTAAGCGGTCCGGTAAGCCCATAGAACATCATCTAACTTTTTAGACCAATCGATCCTATTGGCATTGACGGTCCTGGATAAAATGCTCTTAATATCCCTGTTAGACACTTCCACCTGGCCACTTGCTTGAGGATGATAAGGCGTAGACACTTTGTGGTTGACACCATACTTGGAAAGCAAGGCATCAAAAGCTCTATTACAAAAATGCGATCCTCCATCACTAATAATTTCCCGAGGTGTACCAAACCTTGTGAAAATACTCTTCTTCAGAAATGCCACCACACTCCTAGCTTCATTGTTGGGCAAGGCCACGACCTCGACCCGTTCTGAGACATAATCAACCACCATAAGAATGTAGGTGTTTCCACACGAGCTTACAAAAGGGCCCATAAAATCGATACCCCATCATCAAAGACATCAACTTCAAGAATGGTGTTTAGAGGCATCTCATCTTTCTTGGAAATCCCGCCCGCTCGTTGACATTGATCACATCTTTTTACTAGATCACCTGCATCTTTGAACAAGGTTGGCCAATAAAAACCACAACTCAGAACTTTCGAAGCCGTCCTCGCCCCTCCATGATGGCCACCATAGGGGGAGGTATGACAAGCCTCTAAAATTCTAAATTGCGCCTCCTCGGGTACACACCTCCGGATGACTCTGTCGGTGCAAATCTTGAACAAGTATGGCTCGTCCCAATAGAAGTCCAGACTATCCCGTTTGAGCTTCTTCCTTTGGTTAGAAGAGAGCTCACACAGGATGATGCCAGTCACAAGGAAATTAGCAATGTCCGCAAACCATGGCATATCACACATCGACACAGAAAGTAGTTGCTCATCGGGGAATGTATCATTGATCTCTAGGCCATCACACGGCCTTCCTTCCTCCTCCAAGCGGGACAAATGATCCGCAACTTGGTTCTTACTACCTTTCCGGTCCACTATTTGCAAATCAAACTCTTAAAAAAGTAACACCCATCTCATCAACCTTGCCTTGAAATCTTTCTTGGTCATCAAATACCTAAGGGCGGCATGATCGGTGTGCACTATGACTTTGGCCCCCATAAGATATGGCCGAAATTTTTCCATGGCGAACACAATAGCCAACAATTCCTTCTCCGTCACCGTGTAGTTCCTTTGAGCTTCATTCATAGTTTGCTTGCATAGTACACGGGATGAAACATTTTTGTTCACTCTTTGACCCAACACAGCCCCAACAGCAACGTCACTTGCATCGCACATGAGCTCGAAAGGCAAGCTCCAATTGGGTACAGTAATGATCGGGGTGGTGGTCAACTTGTGCTTAAGAAGTTCAAAGGCCTCCATGCATTTCTCATCAAACAGAAACTTAGCATCTTTCTCTAGCAACTTGCAAAGGGGATTCACAACCTTCGAAAAATCCTTGATGAACCGCCGGTAGAACCCCGTATGCCCAAGGAAACTTCTCACCCCTTTGACAGAAGTGGGGGAAGGAAGTCTTGAAATCACCTCAATCTTGGCTTTGTCTACTTCAATCCCATGCTTAGAAATTTTGTGACCCATCACTATGCCCTCTTCAACCATGAAGTGGCATTTTTCCCAATTAAGAACTAGATTGGTGTCTTCACACCGGGCCAACACTCTATCCAAATTTCCCAAACACTCTTCAAATGAATCACCAACCACACTAAAATTATCCATAAAGACCTCCAAAGTATCTTCCACCATGTCGGTGAAAATAGCCATCATGCATCGTTGGAAGGTCGCCGGTGCATTGCACAACCCGAACGGCATCCGAGAAAAAGCAAATGTACCATATGGGCAGGTGAATGTGGTATTCTCTTGGTCCTCCGGAGCAATTAAGATTTGATTATAACCCGAATATCCATCCAAAAAGCAATAAAAGGCTCGCCCCGCAAGGCGATCAAGCAATTGGTCAAGGAATGACAAAGGGAAATGATCCTTGCGGGTCACTTTGTTTAGCTTCCGGTAGTCCATGCATACCCGCCATCCGGTAACCGTCCGAGTGGGAATAAGTTCATTGTTGTCATTTGTCACCACAGTCATCCCACCTTTCTTCGGCACACATTGTACCGGAGAAGTCCATGAGCTATCTGAGATTGGATACACCACACCTGCATCTAGCCACTTGATCATTTCTTTCTTCACCACCTCTTGCATTGCCTCATTGAGCCTCCTTTGATGTTCTAAGGAAGGCCTTGCATCATACTCTAAAATAATTTTGTGCATGCAAAATGTGGGGCTTATTCCCCCAATATCCGCCAGAGTCCATCCAATTGCCCTTTTTTGCCTTTGAAGCACTGCCAAAGTGGCCTCAACCTGCATGTTAGTTAGGTAAAAAGAAAGAATAACTGGTAAAGTTGAATTAGAGCCCAAGAATTCATACTTGTGGTGTGGAGGAAGTGGCTTCAACTGCAACACCGGTGGCTCCTCAATTGATGGTTTGGTTGGTGGAGTTTTCCGATTTTCAAGATCCAAAGACAATTTTCTCGGCTCATAGGAATAAGAGCCCATCCCATGTAGAGCATTGACACACTCCACTCTGCTTGCATCATCATTGACATCAAGATTTAATAGCACGGCCTCAAGGGGTGCTCCACGTTAATCATAGAACTTGTGTCATCCACGATCACAGCTGTGACAATGTCCACAAATGAGCACACCTCGGTGCTATTGGGTTGCTTCATGGATTTGCAAACATGGAAGATGACCTTCTCATCCCCCACTCGGAAAGTTAGTTCACCCGCTTCAACATCAACCAATGTCTTCCCCGTTGCAAGGAAAGGTCTCCCTAATATGATCGGGACCTCATAGTCTACCTCACAATCCAAAATCACAAAGTCCGCTAGCAGGATAAATTTGTCCACCCAGACAAGCACATCATCAACTATACCCAAAGGTCGCTTCATTGATCTATCTGCCATCTGTAATCTCATGGAAGTTGGCCTTGGTGGCCCAATACCCGGAGTCTTGAAAACTGAGAAGGGCATTAAATTGATGCTTGCCCCAAGATCACATAAAGCTTTGGCAAAGTCTGCACTACCAATAGTGCAGGGGATAGTGAAAGCACCAGGATCCTCTAATTTCGAGGCCATTGAATGTACTATGGCACTAACTTGGTGGGTCATCTTGATAGTTTCACAATCCATTGATCTTTTCTTTGTAACCAAATCCTTCATGAATTTAGCATAACCAGGCATTTGCTCCAAAGCCTCCACCAGAGGCACGTTGATGGATAAGCTCTTCATCATGTCGATGAACTTTTTGAATTGATTCTCACTTTTTTGCTTGGCTAGCCTCTGAGGATAGGGGGGTGGTCTAGGCAAAGGTGCCTTGGCTTTGGCACAACCGGCTCCGGCATGTCAATTACGTGCTCCCTAGACGGGTTCACGATCTCTTGAGTTTCCACCTCGGTTTCATTAATGTCAATCCTCACTTCATTGTTCACATTGTCATCAACCACATCTTCAACTACCAAAGGAACCACATCTTCTTGCAACTCAACATCATCATCAACAATTTGCTTTTATTTCAAGGCATTCACATCACCGCCTCTCCCACTTCGTGTTGTAACCGCCATGACATGATTGTTCCCACCCTTTGGGTTCACTACTGTATCACTTGGTAGAGCACCCCTCGGGTGAGTATTCAATGATTGAGAGATTTGGCCTATTTGCACCTCCAAATTCCTAATTGAAGTATTGTGAGAAGCCAATTATGCATCGGAATCCGCATTCTTTTTCATCATTTGTTCGAACATCATTTCAATTCTACCCATTTCATTACCCGAAGAACTAGGACTTTGAGAAGGGAAAGGGGGTGGATTGTTCGGTTGTTGGTACATTGGGGGCCTTTGAAAGCCTTGCCTCCGGTTTCCTTGGTTCCCATTGTTCCATCCGTCTTGATTGTTATTGTTGCCCAATTGTTGTTATTACCATTCCAATGCCCTTGGTTGCCTTGGTTGTTGTTCTGATTGCCCCAGTTGTTGTTGTGATTATTTTTCCCCCAATTAACTCTTCATTTTGCTTATCATAGCCATCATTCTGAAACCCATCACACTCATCATCAAATTGCTCGGAATTCCCTTAGTTTTGTTGCCTTCTTTGCCTTCTCTTGTTGGTAAGCATACTAACACCTTCCATAGCATTCACTTGGCGAGGATTTTGGACTTGTTGCAAATGCGCCTTAGCCAATTGGTTCATAGTAGTTGTCAGCTCCGCTATAGCCTGTCCATGATCATGCAGTTCCTTATGCAAATGAATAACCGTAGGGTCACTTTGGGGAACATTGGCTCTACTTTGCCATGCGGAGGATGTATCCGCCATCTCATCAAGAATCTCACAAGCTTCGTCATAAGTCAACTTCATGAAATTACCCCTAGCCAATTGATTGACTATGCATTGATTTGTAGTATCGATGCCCCGATAGAAGGTTTGTTGGATCATCGCCTCCGTCATATCATTATTGGGGCATTCCTTCACCATTGTTCTAAACCGCTCCCAAATCTCATGCAAAGGTTCCGTGGGTTCTTGCTTGAAAGCCAATATTTCATCTCGAAGTACCGCCATATGCCCGGGTGAGAAAAATTTAGCAATAAACTTATCCGCCAACTCATCCCAATTTGTGATAGAATGGTTGGGGAGTCTCTCTAGCCAATCCAATGCTTTCCCCCGAAGTGAGAAGGGGAAAAGCCTCAACCTAAGAGCATCCTCGGACATATTCGTCTGCTTGCTACCCCAACATGTATCCACGAACCCCTCGAGATGTTTGTATGCATTTTGATCCGCAGTGCCCGTGAAATACCCACGCTGCTCAAGTAAAGTCAACATTACGTTGGTTATCTGAAAATTGCCCGCCCGAGTTCTGGGTTGGACAATAGCACTCGCATAGCCCTGGTTCGGTAACACCAGTGGAACCGCTCTTGGAGGTGGTGGAGGAGGGTCTGGAATGTTGTCTTTAGCATTGTCCTGGCGGCCTCGTCATGGTCCGGGAGGTACAAGAGGCACCTCATCGTCTCCAATATCCTCAACCTCCTCCCCCGCAAGCACATTTCCAAGAGGGTCATTTGAATTTAAAGCCATTTTGGTACTTGTAGTATTGACACACTCAAATTAGTAACAAAGAAGGAAAGAAGAACAACACACAAAACTAACTAAATAGATAGCCAAAACCGTTAGCTCCCCAGCAACGGCGCCAAAAAGTGATCGCAGCCAACTCCACACCACTAAGAAGTAGCGAGAGAGGGTCGCAATAGCTTTTACCCGATTTATGGGTCGGGATCGAATCCACAGAGAGATAGGATTGGAGTCGATATCTATTTAGCTTAGGATCGCTTATGTGTTCTTAATTACACTTCTCATAATTTTTGGGGTTTCTTTATATTCTACTATGATCAAACTACAAATTATAATTGCAACTAAATTAGACTAAGAGTAAATTGCTACAAGTTGTATCTAATGGTTTAAAAGGCACTAGGGTAGTGACCTTCACCTAGGTGGCTAATTGACGAGTAATTGCATCTAAGGCACGATTGACATAATTGGGGAAATATGTTATAACCGTTGCTCGATACTACCCACTCTACACCTCTCGCTAGAAAGAGTGGTTTTGCCGATTTGACTCTCTCGTGACCAGTTGGGTATGCATAATTGCCCAAGCAACTAGGGTTCAAGTCGGGTAATTACTCTCTCGAGGTTTAACCCTTTAATTGGGACTATCAAATCTCTTGAGTCCATCCCAATTCCTTGTTGAGTCAATTTTGGAGACTTAGGCTCTCTTTCTCAAGAAGATCCCAAGTCTACTAAGCACAAACTAGTGTTTGCAACCACTAATTCATAAATTAAACCATAAAATTGACCCAAATCACAAACACCCATAATCAATCTAACCTTAAATTACAACACCCATCAATTGCCCACACTAGGGTTGAGCCACAACCCTAACTAATGCGTTTAGCTACTCATGCTTGAAGATAAAATTAGAGAAATAGATGAAGAGAAAGACATGTTAATTAATTACTAATGTAAATACAAAGTTTCAATGATAAAAACTACGTAAAGGTGCCAAAAATGGCTAAGAAATATCGTCTCACGAGCTCAGCTACCGTTCTGTAATATCTGATACCCTAAAAATGGAAAAATGTTCTATTTATACTAAGCTGGAAAAACTGGACAAAAATGCCCCTGCGGGGTCAGTGCGGACCGCACAAAATGGTGTGCGGCCGCACTAGGCTCTTGACTCTGGAAAATCAACTCTCTGAACCCAGGTTCCGTGGACTGCAGAGAATGGACTGCGGCCGCGGAGGCCTCTAGCGCGGTCCGCACAAACACGATCGCGGACCGCACAGGCTTGAACCTTGGCACTTGACATCTCTCTGAAGTTTGTTTCCGCGGACCGCATAAAATGGTGGTGCGGCCGCGGTATCTTCAGTGCGGGCCGCACAATATCTACTGCGGCCGCACTGCTTTGATGCCCTAAAAATCCGGTCTCTGAATCTCCCTAGTGCGGACCGCACAAAGTGTAGCGCGGCTGCACTAGGCTTGTTTGTCCTGAGTTGTCTTGTCTTTGATACTTGTGCAGGTTTCACTCCTTTTGAGCCAATTTTTGACATCTCGCCACTTTGTTGCTCAAACCTGCAATCAAGCACAACATATGAGCCTTTCGGGAATATTTTGTAAGAATTTATACTCAAAGCGTAAGCGAGAAGGAGCATGAAACACGTCAAAATCCCTAGTTATCAACTCCCCCAAACTTAAGCTTTTGCTTGTCCTCAAGCAAACAAAATAAGACCCACCCCTTGAGGTACAATCCAAGAATTTTCAGCTATCCTAAAGTAACCTCAACTAACCTCAATTGGGACTAACAATTGCCCTCAATACAAATGAATCATTAACAACATATAACCTTTGAAAAACAATGGATCAAGTGCGACACAAGAGCATCAAGAGTTGACTCAACACATCAAAGAACTTTTTCAATTACTTTGGTTATTGTGGAACCCAAACTCACACATCTTCAACTCTCCCTAAGCAAACCTCACCTTTAGAATAGTGGCACACAAAACGAGGTTAACGGGAATTCACTCTTCTCTCTCAAGGAAAGGTCACAAGTCCGGCTCTAGGTACCATATGCTTGCCCTTTATGTAAGTATCCACTAATGTAAGCTTCATTGAACTTAAGATCATATAGGGCTTTTGTGGAGTCATCGTGAAGGCTTTTGGTTTAGGGTAGGTCATGCTTTTGTTCAAGTGGGTTCCATCTTCCCTTAAGCACTTCGTTTGATTCATTTGGCACAATTCACTTGACTCTTTGAGTCATTTCACTTCTTTCTAAGGGGTTAGAGAGGCACATTGTCACTCTTTCTTATGTATTTCAAACCTTTTCTCCTTTTTCAACTTTCCACACCTTTCTTTCTTTTTCATTGCTTTTCTTGAATCCCTTTTTATTCTTTTTCACATTGAACTTTCTTTTTGTATTTTTGCTTTTCTTTCTTTTTCATTCCCTTTCCTTTTCTTCACTTTTGTGCCTTTTTACCACTTTGTTGCAATCCTCGTCTCCCCCCCCCCCCCCTAANGCCCAATTGACTCTCTCGAGACCAATTGGGTATGCATAATTTCCCAAGCAACTAGGGTTCAAGTCGGGTAATTACTCTCTCGAGGTTTAACCCTTTAATTGGGACTATCAAATCTCTTGAGTCCATCCCAATTCCTTGTTGAGTCAATTTTGGAGACTTAGGCTCTCTTTCTCAAGAAGAGCCCAAGTCTACTAAGCACAAACTAGTGTTTGCAACCACTAATTCATAAATTAAACCATAAAATTGACCCAAATCACAAACACCCATAATCAATCTAACCTTAAATTACAACACCCATCAATTACCCACACTAGGGTTGAGCCACAACCCTAACTACTGGGTTTAGCTACTCATGCTTGCAGATAAAATCAGAGAAATAGATGAAGAGAAAGACATGTTAATTAATTACTAATGTAAATACAAAGTTTCAATGATAAAAACTACGTAAAGGTGCCAAAAATGGCTAAGAAATATCGTCTCACGAGCTCAGCTACCGTTCTGTAATATCTGATACCCTAAAAATGGAAAAATGTTCTATTTATACTAAGCTGGAAAAACTGGACAAAAATGCCCCTGCGGGGTCAGTGCGGACCGCACAAAATGGTGTGCGGCCGCACTAGGCTCTTGACTCTGGAAAATCAACTCTCTGAACCCAGGTTCCGCGGACTGCACAGAATGGACTGCGGCCGCGGAGGCCTCTAGCGCGGTCCGCACAAACACGATCGCGGTACCGCACAGGCTTGAACCTTTGGCACTTGACATCTCTCTGAAGTTTGTTTCCGCGGACCGCATAAAATGGTGGTGCGGCCGCGGTATCTTCAGTGCGGGCCGCACAATATCTACTGCGGCCGCACTGCTTTGATGCCCTAAAAATCCAGTCTCTGAATCTCCCTAGTGCGGACCGCACAAAGTGTAGTGCAGCCTCACTAGGCTTGTTTGTACTGAGTTGTCTTGTCTTTGATAGTTGTGCAGGTTTCACTCCTTTTGAGCTGATTTTTGACATCTCGTCACTTTGTTGCTTAAACCTGCAATCAAGCACAACTTATGAGCCTTTCGGGACTATTTTGTAAGAATTTATACTCAAAGCGTAAGCGAGAAGGAGCATGAAACACGTCAAAATCCCTAGTTATCAGTGGCAGCCTTGCAAAACGTGCTGAATAGGAGCGGTTCGAGGGCGACCAAAAATCTACTAAACCGCCTCATGAAATATCTCCGACCACTTGGGATGAAATACACAATGCTTATTGCACCGAAGTTCGAGCTGACGAAGATGATCTAAATGGGCCGACCCAAACTTCGGTACAAGCCGAGTCCAGAAAGGATCGGAGAAACGACAACATGAGAGATCTAGTAGGACCCCAACCTAATCGGGAAAGACATCAGCCTTACGTTAGAGGCACCCTCATGCTGCCTCCCCGCCATGACGAAGGCCCATCTAGGCCACGAACAGGAACCCACCGAAGTGAGAGAGGTATGCCCCCCTTATTATCTGCTCACAATTTCTGTGTTTCCCTCTCAAAAATAGTCTACGCGCTAGATAAATTCGGCACAAAAGTGAAGTGGCCACAGAAGATGAGGTCCGACCTAATCACCAGAAAGTCAAATGCCCTCTACGAATTCCACCAGGAGCAGGGTCACAAAATCGAGGACTGATAGAATGTATGGGTCCACTAACTTTTATAGAGAACCAGGTTCTCTATTAGGCTCGACAGTTACACACACACAGAACAGAAGTTAAGTGACATGACGAATTTTACGTGGAAAATTTCCAGCTCAACGGGATTAAAAAACCACGACCTACCCTTGTAGGATTTCAACTTCACTACTGAGCAACTTATAGATTACAACCTATGCAACCTAAGAATTAAACTCTTAATCCCTCACTAACTTGTAATACACATATTACAAGCCACTTTGCAATAACTCTATTACAAAGACTTTAAAACTTGACTAACTCTAGCCAAGACTTAAACACACAGGTTTAAGGTTTACAAAATGTTCCTATAAAGTGCTTCTAAATAAGCTAGACAGGAATTACAACTTGAAGAGCTATTACAAAGTTACAACTCAACTAAGGACAAACAATAACTCGATGTGGGAACTGGTCTGTAGTTGCTTTGTTCTTTGTTCTTGAGGCACTTGAAACTCGCTAGCTGAATGGTCACGTAAGTGAGCTTGTGTAAGATCTTAAGTGTTCAAGTCATTTGTGTTACCTCCCTTGAATGCATATATACATGTGTGACATCACTAAGAATGATGCAATCAAGGTAGGTTAGAAGTCTTCTCTGGAAAGTTGACTGCAGCACTGTTCTGCACAGTAGCGTGTGCAGGCAGCAACTTTCCAGCTATAGAGTTGACCTCGTACAGTCTCCTTGGGAACTGGTAGGGAGCTGGTCCCGTAGCTGTTCCTTCCACTCTATGGAGTTGAATCATATTCCATGCTGAGTCCCAACCTGGAATCTTTTGAACTTGAGGTCTTGTAAATGTGTAACAGGTTCTTTATCTAGTTCTGGATAGTAAGTTTGTTAGATCATCAAAATATAAAGTAAAGTACTTATAACCAAAGTACATGTAACCTATCAAGGACTGTATCGCCTTGAGACAAGAGGTCGCGAACATGCTTCACCAAGGGCACTTGAAAGAACTAATAGCGACCGAGGGAGAGCCAACTTCGCCCGGGACGTGAACAGCACAAGGGACCACCCAAAACACCGTCCCCAGCTCGAACCATTCAGATGATCATCGGAGGGGGCGATGACGCATCAATCAACAGCGTGAAGTTCAACACCACCCACAAACTCAAACGGTCGATCACTCATGAACGATACGACGAACTCGAATAAAGTATCATCTTTGATAAGTCGGATATCCACGGTTTTGTTTTTCCTCACTATGACGCCCTTGTCATTACTTTACTCATCTTAGATACTGATGTAAAACGTATTATGATTGATGATGGGAGCGGCACGTGCATCATCCACCCTCGAGTTCTCGCACAAATGAAGCTCGAGGATAAGATAATGCCACGCTGTATCACACTGATGAGTTTTAACAATGCACTTGAGCGGACATCCGGAGAAATCGCGTTGACCGTCCTGGCCGGCGGTGTCACTTTGGAGACCATGTTCCACATCATGGACCAGGACACGGCGTACAACGCCATCATAGGTCGACATTAGATACACGCCATGAAAGTCGTCCCCTCTAGCTTGTATCAAGTCATCAAATTTCCATCCCCAGGGTGGTATTCAGCATCCGAGGAGAACAACACACTGCCCGAGAATGCCACCGCATCGCCCAAGACTGCACACATACCCAACAATTGAAGGGTAAAGCTAAAGAAACATAGCAATCAACAGGGTAGAGGTCGAGCGAGGACGAGAAGGATGTGACCAAAGACACCAAAGTCGTAGGCTGCAGGATCTACCGTAGAAGACCTCGACCCCATCCAACTCGATGATAACGACCACAGCAGGAAAGTTTTCATCGGCCACAAGCTCCAAGAACCAGGTAAATTCCGTCGATTCTTAAAAAGTAACGTAGACCTGTTTGCTTTTTCCCATGCAGACATGCGAGGTATCCCTAAGGAGATAGCAACACACAAGCTAAACGTCGACCCATTCCACCCCCAGTGAGACAAATCAGGCGGAAATTCAACGCCGCCATAAACAACGCAATCTGCGAACAGGTAGAGAAGTTGTTAGAAAACGGCTCCATCAGGGAGTCGAGATATCCTCAATGGGTCGCCAATGTGGTCATGGTGAAAAAGAAGAATTGAAAGTGGTAGATGTGCGTGGACTTCACAGACCTAAACAAAGCCTGCCAGAAAGATTCGTTTCCACTTCCTTATATCGACCAACTCAATGACGCAACGGCCAGGCACGAGCTAGGGGTGTTCAAAATCGAACCGAAACCGAAACTGAAAACCGAACCGAAATCGAAGCTTAATGGCTTATTGGTATCGGGTTAACAGTTTAACGGACGGGGAACAGATTGAATTTTTTTTATTAACCGCATATCAGTTTGGGGCCGGATTATTCAATTTTCCTGACGGATAATCTGTTAACCCGTTAAGAATATATATATATAAAATTTATTTTTATCCATATATATATTAAATATCAAAAACCCTTCCACTTCTGGTACTCTATCTCTAACGCCTAAATCCTAAATACGTATACTTAGACAGAACCATCACCTGATCATGTGAATAAATCTAATGAGGTCACTTGGACAGAACCTGCACCTGATCATGTGAACATAAGCCCCGAGCTTGATCATAATAATGGCTCAAACACGAATGGCAACAGGGAAGAGTTGATAAAGACCCTCATCATTGGTATAGTGATGGTGTGTATACTTATTGCTGTGATTGTGCCAATGCATTATCCAAAAAGATTGCCTCTTTTGCATTCGCTTGGACAATAAATTTTCTGCTTCCTACGGTAAGTTGTGAGTGGAGACTTGCGTGAAACCAGTATAGATTGAATTAGGCCAAAAAATCGCTCGATAATCGCCCGATAAGAGTTAAACCGATACCAATCCGCCCGATATCTTATCGGGTGGCTAGTGGATTAACACATTTAAAAGCCGATAACCGAAAAGCCAAGCCGTTAAGAGTAAATAACCGCCCAACCCGCCCGATAAGCAGCCCTAGCACGAGCTGCTCAGCTCCCTAGACGCATACTCGGGCTATAACCAGATCCTCATAAAAGACGAAGACCAGGAGAAGACCACCTTCATCACTCACCAAGGAACGTACTGCTACAGAGTGGTGCCCTTCGGACTGAAAAATGCGGGGGCGACGTATCAGAGGTTGGTGATAAGAATGTTCAAAGACCAGCTCGGCAAGGAAATAGAAGTCCACATTGACGACATGTTGGTCAAGTCGAAAAGGAAGGAGGATCACATCGACCACTTGAAAGAGGCCTTCGATATACTCAGATGATACGGTATGAAATTGAACCTCGAAAGGTGCGCCTTCGGAGTAACCTCGGGAAAGTTCCTCGATTTCTTGGTATCATAACGAGGCATCATGGTCAACCCCGACCAAATCAAAGCTATAGAAGGAATATCGGAGAACCTGACTAGTAAGAAACAAGTACAAAAGCTGACCAGCCGCATAGCCTCCCTCTCAAGGTTCATCTCATGATCCTCCGATAGATGCCACAAATTTTTTGGCATACTCAAGAAAGACAATGGACTCCAATGGAACTCCGAGTGCATCGAAGCCTTGAAAGAATTAAAGGCGTACCTATCCTCTCCTCCACTACTCGCCAAGGCGGAACCTAGTGAACATCTCCTCGTCTATCTGTCATGTCTGATGTGGCCGTTGTCGACGCCCCCTTTTTCTAAAGCGAAATCGGGTTTACGACATTTGGGAAGACAACTCTATTCCCGTTTGGGAATTGGGTTTTTGGATTTGAAGAGTCGCCACCTAATGATTAAGTGCATTAGGACACTAAGGGTTTTTCAGTTTGAAAACCAGAGTTCGGGTAAGGGCTAGAAATTATCTCGAGGGGAAGGTGTTAGGCACCCCTCAAGATCCACTAGTGTGGTTCCCGGCCATGCTATGTTGTGACTTTACAAATAATCAATCAAGGCTCAAATAAGGACTTGCAATTAAATCGAAACTTGTGAAAGTAAGTAGAAAGAGAGCAGAGATTTGAAAGGTCTAAACAATTCTAAAGAGAGAAAACAAAGACAAACAAAGGAAAAGGGATCCTAGGTTTATGATTAATATGGATCACTTCAATGCAATACCCAGCAATCACTCCTCAAAGAGGGGTCGCACGTGATATTAGCGCATCGGTCATCATCTCCATATTCTACCCTTCCCACCCCGTAAAGGTTATTTAAACGTGTGGATTGATCAGAATGCTTATTGCGTGCTATTACCCGTCCCGTCCTATAAGTCCTAGAGGGTATTTAGGACCACTATTCCTACAAGGTGAGGACTAGGCTGAACCCTTAGGTTTAAAGGACAAAATGCTAGGCGACATACATAACAAGTAGGACTGCACATAAAGGAACCATACAAAGGCAAATAAGAGTCTCACAGATCCCTCACAAGTAAACATGTAATTAGCACGTCTCAAACACATTTAAGGTCTTAAAAGAACGCGAGTTTAAAGATCAGTTTAGCAGAAGGTTCAATCACAACTGAGTGATCCGAAGAGCGTTTGACATCAGAAACACAACTAAGAAAACAGTTGAGTAAGTAAAGGTGAGGAACTGTTAAAACATCGTTTGAAAAAAAAGGTAGAGATTTGAAAATACAATAGTTTAAGTAAACAAGTATCCAAATAACGTGATCCTGGGCGGAAAGGTACCAGTAATTTAAAAGCTTAATAAAGCACGAATCAAGAAATTAGTGAGAGCCTATAAATACGAAATAGGTTTCCAAATAAAGGGATTTTCAGTAAAAGAGTGGACTTTCGGAGAGACGGATAAAAGAGTTGGGAAAGTTAAAAGGTTGAGTAGTTTGAAACTAGTAAAACAAAATCAATCATCTTTATTATTATTGGGCCTAAAGCTTGCCTAGGCGATGTATGTATTGCCTTATTGTCTTAAAAAAAAGTGGTGAACATGCATATTGATTCCAGTTTTAAAGAAAAGATGCAGTCAAACAAACTTGTGTTGTTAAATTAAACAGCTAGTGAGGCGTTCAGCAATTGCAACCCTAAATAACATGATGTCTAATGCACGTAAAGCTCCTAAAGCATGGTCTCTAAATGCAGTAGTAGTTTCGTAACAGTTGTTCGTTAATTACTATCTGACTACAGAGTGAGTATAACAATCTGAAAGTAAAGAGCCTAAAACAGGATATCTAGGTGTAAGATGCATGTCCTACGCATGGCTTCTATTGCACAAATTGGTAAGTAAAGCCCTATAGACATGTTCTCTACCCATTAATTAAACTAAGCATGCATAATCCCTCCCAATTTCACTATAACCCCAATCAGTTGTTTATAAATTATTACAAACCATGATAGCTGAATTACATAATGAAAGATAAAATAAGAGGCTACTCTATAGGGAGCCTTCAATCAGGCCCGATCTTCCAACCTCACTTCTTTCGAGTTTCACAGCCTTGACCATGGTTTGGGTGCGGCAAAGCTCCCTAAGGGCCCAATGGGGGTCCTTGGCCAATACCAGCACCCAAACATTACCAAAATGTTGAACAAGTGCAGTGTGGAATTACCAGCCTTGTGCATCAAAGTTCAATGGGTACTCAAAGGTGCCCAAGGCAATGCTTACACGAAGGGGGGTAGAGCCTAAAATCTAGGACTAGTGAGAGTGTGATAGAATTGAGTTGAAAAAAATGATCCATGTAGAAACAGTTTTGAAAGAAAAACAATAGGACAGTTTTGACAAACTCAGAAACAAAATACATCATATAGTTCCGGGAAGTAAACACAAACAGGGAAAAGGGGAGTGGGGTAAATAGTTCACATGTAACAACACAGTTGCACCTAGATACCAAAGGAAAGCATTTCAAAACTTAGACAGTCAACAGGTTTCAACCAAAAGGGCTCATGATCACATGCTGAGAATGTACTGGGGCTAGGGAGTAGGAGAGAACATGCATTAAGCAAACCAGTAGACATGCTGGATTAATAGGGGGATAGTAACACAGGGGCATGCTAGTTTCAATAAGGACATCAGAACCATAAGTAAAAGCATAGAAGAAACAAAATAAAGTGCAGCATGTATAAAAGCATATTGTTTTGGATGCTACAAATCAAATAGAGGCCATACCAGTCAAGGATGAGATAGTGTAGAGCAGTAGTGTGCAGGGAAGTGAGCAGTAGTATGCAGACCAAACAATCAACAATGTGGAGAGCAGTAGAATAATGGAGCAGCCCCCAAAGATCAATCAGTCTTGGCTTTCAGCCGACTGAGTAATCAGCAATCAACAGGAAAGTGGGAGAGGATGTGTAGAAAACAAGAGAGAACACTGAGTATGCTTATGTGTAAGAGAGAGTTCAGAGCAATGAAATTTTTTTGTTCTTGTCTTTTTTTTTCTTTTTTCCTCAAAGAGAGGGTAGACTACTTATAGTTTTGAAAACAAGTGGAAAATAAGGTAACACGTATAGACTGATCATAGTTATGGAAATAATACCAATTAGAATCAATTAAATCCTCGGACTCCCTTCAATTAAGGAGTCCTAGTTCAAACGGGTACAAATTGTATCAAATAAGGAAAATTATTATTTGTAAGACTGGTATTTCCATAATAGGAGTAGTAAAAGTATACAGAATATTTCAAGTAAGGAAAGTATAAGGACAGCATATTGTGCATACAAATTAGTTCAAAGAATCACGGATGAAATTGAAAATCACAGGGAATCAGTACTAAGTAATGAGAGCATTTCACAAATAAGGAAGTGATCCAAAAATCAGTGTAAAACTTCTAAGGAAAACATATACAAATTCAGGGATTCGAAGAGATGCACAAAATCAGCAGAATATTTGGTAAACGATGCACAATTAGACCTATAAAACACAATAGGCATGAAAATCAGAGAATCCTAAGCAAGAAATCACAGAATCAATAGAAGGCTGGAACCCTAATAGCAAAATTAAAGCATGGAACTCGGAGAGTAACCAGAAGACCACACCAACAAGCACATAACACAAACATAAACACATAATACTCAAAAAATCAGAAGATATAGTGATTTCGAAAGGGTTCAGGAAACCCTAGTTTTAAAAGAAGAACAAAACGTTGAAAACTTGAACAATCGAAAAGATCTAGTAGAGAGTAGTGTAAAACACAAAAGAATAAGTTAAAAATCGTTCAAAAAGACAAGGTTTTTAAGAAAATTAGGGTTTCGTAATAAACCAGTGAGAGGTAAGGAACCTGGCTGTGAAACTCGTTAATAATGATGCTCGCAGCACCATCGAACCATAAACCATCGGAGAAAGGTCGGAGACAAACCAGGCAGAGCTTCCGATGACCATCTTGCATGGTGGAGGCTTCTGGAGTCTCGAAGACAGAGGGAATCAACAAGACAAGGTTTCACGGTGGCTGGTGGTCGAGAGAAGTGAGGCTGGAGGTGGCCGAAGAGGCAGTCGATTCATCGGAGACGAAGGAGAGAACCAGAAGGTTCTAGAGAGAAGGGAGAGCAAGAGTCAGTGTAGAGAGAGAGAGAGAGACCGTCTCTGAAATGAGGGGTTTGGGGGGGGGGGGTTTGTTAGATTTAATTTTGGAAATAGAACCTGGGTCGTTGATCTCACTTGATCAACGGCTCAGATTAAATCAAGGCTGGACCGGGTCGATTAATTAAAATATGGGTCGGTCCAATTGGGGTAAGGACTGGGTAAATTGAGGGCTAAAATTGAAATCCGAATGGGCTATAATTGCAATGAAATGAGGCTAAATGTTAAATAGACAGTTTTCCCCTTTTATTTTGTATAAAATAGTTAAAATGATTTTTAAAACAAATTAAAAGCACTGAACTAATTAATAATGTATAAGTATTAAATTAAAAATACTGGAAATAATTTGATAATTATGAAATGTTGTTAATTGTAAAATAGGCTATAATTGCAATTACATGCAATTTAGCTTTTAAATACCAAATAAATTTGTAAAGAATATGCAAAAAATCAACTTAATTATATCTGGGTGTAAATATGAGAATAAAAATAAATTATTCATCAAAAATGATAGTCTGGAAATAATTATTGAATTTTGTACTATTAAAATAGGCAACAAAGTGATTTAAAAAATCTTTAAAATAAGAAAAAATACCAAAACTCTTGGGAATGCCTATATATGCATGTACATACTATTTTGAGTATATATAAAAATACATAGGGAAAATTGGGTATCAACAGCCGTGAGTGCGGTCCTGGTTCGAGAAAACAAAGGTACGCAATTTTCCATTTACTATATTAGTAAAACTCTGGTTGATGCCGAGACGAGGTATCCACACCTTGAGAAGCTGACCCTGGCTTTGGTCATAGCTTCACAAAAACTTAGACCCTATTTCTAGTGCCACCCCATCTCGATAGTAATGACCTTTCCCTTGAGGAGTATTCTACACAAACCCGAGCTATCGGGCAGATTGGCCAAATGGTCAATAGATATGAGCGAGCACGATATAACCTATCACCCGCGAACGACGATAAAGTCGCAAGTACTCGCCAACTTCAGCACAAAAATAATGTCTGAAGTCGAAAAAGAAGCCACCCATATTTCCCCCAAAATACACGACCTATGGGTGTTGTATACAGATGGCGCCTCTAACGCGTCGGGATCGGGACTGGGACTCGTGCTCGAGGTCCCAACAGGCAAAGTAATTTGCCAGTCCATAAGATGCCAAGATATGAATAACAACGAATCCGAGTACGAGGCCGTGATTGCAGAGCTAAAGTTAGTAATCAAGTACGAAGCGAAGCGAGTTGTCTTACGGTGCGACTCTCAGCTCGTCGTCAATCAAGTCACAGGGACTTTCAAATCAAGGAACAAATACTGCAAAAATACCAGGCCGAGATCTGCAAGCTATTACCCGAGTTCGATGAATGCCAGCTCGACCAAATCCCTCGAGCACAAAATATCGAAGCAGACGACCTTGTCAAACTAGCAGCAGCCACTAAAAGCATAACCGGAGAAGGGAACATGGTCACTCTCGTCCACTCGTCGATCGATCAAATTGAGGTATGAACTATAAACCTAGCTTGGGACTGGCGCAATCGTATTGTCACATATTTGCAGGACGGAGTGCTTCCAGACGATAAAAAAGAAGCCAAAAGCTTCAAATGCAGGCGGCCATGTGCAACATCATCAACAACGACTAATACAAAAGAACGTATGGCGGTCCCCTAGCAAAATGCTTAGGCCCAAACCAGACGTGGCGCGTCCTCGAGGAAGTTCACGAAGGTCACTGCAGCACATTTAAAAAAGAGGCCGCCGACTAAAAAATGCGAGCAATGCCAAAAATACGCCCCCATGATCCACCAAGCGGGCGAGCACCTCCACTCAGTCACCTCGCCCTGGCCTTTCATCAAATGGGGAATGGACATCGTCGGACCCCTCCCAGTGGGATGAGGTAATGTACCATTTCTTTTAGTTTTAACTAACTATTTTTTCAAGTGGGTAGAAGCAGGTGCATTCGCCCAAATACGCGATCAAGAAGTGATCACCTTCATGGAGGAATATCGTGTGCCGTTTCGGCCTCCCTAAAGAAATCAGTTGTGACAGTGGGCCTCAATTAACTGGAAAAAATATTGTCGAGTTCTTCGAGAAATGGCATATCAAAAGAATACTCTCCACGCCATATCATCCCGCGGGTAATGAGCAAGCGGAGTCCTCCAACAAGTCAATATTGAATATCACGAAGAAGAAGCTCGAGAACGCCAAGGGACTGTGGCCGGAGTTGTTGCCGGAAGTGCTATGGGCATACTGCACAATGCCGAAAACAAGCACAGGAGAAACATCGTACTCACTGGTCTATGGGACAAATGCTGTAATACCGGTCAAGGTCGGAGAACCAAGTCTAAGGTACTAAGACGATAGCGGGCCGAGAAAATATGAAAGCAGGAGGCAAGACCTCGACGAGGCTGAAGAACGAAGAGATATGACTTACATAAGACTGGTCTCTCAGAAACAACAGGCAGAGCGATACTACCAAAAAAAAAAAGCTAAGATCAGACCGCTCAAAGTCGGAGACTACGTACTCAAAAGCCAAAACACAGTCAAGCAAGGATCCACGAGAAGGAAAGCTAGGGACTAATTGGGATGGTTCATACAAAATCATGGCGGCAGCAAGCAAAGGGTCGTTCCAACTAGAAACAATGGAGGGAAAATTATTACCAAACAACTGGAACATCGCCCACCTCAAGTATTTCAACTTCTAAGGAAAGATGTTGTCCGAGCCGTAATCTTTTTCCCTCACCTGAGTTTTGTCCCAATTGGGTTTTCTCGGGGAGGTTATTAACGAGGCGACGAGGAGGACATTTCGAAGTTAAGCATGAGCAGAAGAGATTACAAGTTGGTAAGTTCATTGCTCGACCCCTCGAATACTTCTCCAGGTCGAACAATGAAGGGACTAGATAGACTGGGACTTGAATACCAGCCCGAAAAACGTGTAAACTTCTCCAATGTATATATGTAAGCAACGCAAACAAGCACATGATGTTTGCTTGTCTCCACCAAGTTTTAACTCCGCACCAATTAATAGTAACATTCGACCTCGCTCGAATCAACTCGCATTCGACCTTGTTCAAATTAATTAATTTCAACCTTGCTCGGATCTACTCGCATTCGACCTCGTTCGAATTAATTAAGAGTAACATTCGACCTCGCTCGAATTAACTCGCATTCGACCTCGTTCGAATTAATTAAGAGTAACATTTGACCTCGCTCGAATCAACTCGCATTCGACCTCGTTCGAAGTAATTAAGAGTAACATTCGACCTCGCTCTAATCAACTCTCATTTGACCTCGTTCGAATTAATTAAGAGTAACATTCGACCTCACTCGAATCAACTCGCATTCGGCCTAGTTCGAATTAACGAAGAGTAACATTCGACCTCGCTTGAATCAACTCATATTCGACCTCATTCAAATTAATTAAGAGTAACATTCGACCTCGCTTGAATCAACTCACATTCGACCTCGCTCGAATCTACATTCGACCTCTTTCAAATTAATTAAGAGTAGCATTCGACCTCGCTCGAAATAACTCACATTCGACCTCGCTCGAATCAACTCACATTCGACCTCGATCGAATTAATTAAGAGTAACATTCAACCTCGCTCGAATTAACTCACATTCGACCTCGCTGGAATTAATCAAGAGTAACATTCGACCTTGCTCGAATCAACTCACATTCGACCTCGTTCGAATTAATTAAGACACTCACATTTGACCTAGTTCGAATTAGTTGAGTGGCGTTCGACCTCGCTTGAATTCAACTTACATTCGGCCTAACTCGAACTTGACTCACAGAATAACCTCGTTCGAGTTAATTATGGAAACGTTCGACTTCGCTCGAAGTAATCAAAGACATTCGATCACGTTCGAGCTAATGCCTACCAACACAATTCTATTAATCAAGGCAATCAATTGAGGAAAATATTCAAGAAAAAATAGGAGACTCGGAAATAAACAGCAAAAGTAGCATTCCAAATCAAAGGGTATCTTACAAGGGACGAAAGACGCCCACAAAAATAAAAGCAAAAGATTACAAAGCATTACTAAGCAGCATCGCCCCCACCATCACCTCCACCATCGTCGTCGTCATTAGAATATTCGTCATCATATCAGGCACTTGGCTCAAGCCTGTCCAAGTCATCTTCACCATCAGGGCCCCTGGCGTAGCAGGATCATAACCATAGGCGACCCGAGCTGCGCGCGCCTTAGCACGAACATCTTCAAACTTAGCCTTAGAAACGCTCCCGGCCATTATCAAGCCCCTGAATATGTCTATTTGAGCCTCAGCGTGAATCCACTTCTCGTACAAATCCCGTGGAACATCGGGATAAGTGGAGGCATGAGATGAAGACGGTTGAGCCAGTATCTACGCCTTTTCGGCCTCAAAAACGGCGATCTGCTCATTTAGGTCCGAAATATCTTTCTCAAGACCACCAATCCGTTCGTCAAACCTCGCCTCCCTGAGTGCGGCCGTCTCCACATCATTCGCCCGCTCAGGTATAAGGACACAGATGGTATCCTCTAATGCCGCCACCTTCGCCAAAGTCGCCGCCCTGGCCTCCTCGGCCCTCTCCAACTCTGCCACTTTTTGGAGCAACTCATCACTTAAGCCGTTAGCTCTAATCGAGCTCTGCTCAAGCTCGGCCCGCAGGGACGCCACTTGAGCTTGAAGGTCGACACACTCAGCCACGCCCCCCTTGCTCACTTCGAGCTCGTCCTCCTTGGCTCTAAGAGCTCCCTCACACTGCATCTGCCGATGATCCTCACAAGCTCATCGTCCTTCTGCCCCAACTCATCTCTAAGGGACTGGAAATTACCGCCCGCGCTAAATCGGGCACGCATCTCACGATACTTGCGATACTTCAAAACCATATTCTTGAAATCAATCTTCCATTTCTCCTCTCAGCGGGCGCTCTCGATCTCCAAAATGAGAGTTTAAGGCAAAAAGGAAGAGCCAAAAAGAGTCAGTAAAAATAAAAAGGAGAAAGGATGCAAGGTACAAGAACAACAAAAACAAAAATACAAACTCACCCTCAAAGCCATTCCGGATATGCCTAACGACAAACAGGCATCCTTAAATGACCGTAGAGTCCTGTTCTCGACGCCAGAGCAAAGAGGGACCAAAGAAGGGACCACGCTCTATGTGTTCGTCAACAGGTCACAGTCCAGGGGAATGACGATAGAACGAGTAGATCCATCCGTTCTCACCTCGACCCGGGTTAACCCCTCATTGAACATCCTTTCCTCTTTGGGGTCGACGTCGGAACCGGACTCATAGTCATCTACGGCCGCACCTTTCTCCCTCTCCTCGGTAGAGAAAGGAACGTAGGCCCGCTGTAACATTGACGGATCACTCCTCGGAAAGACCTCCGCTGCCTTTGATCGCTCTCCTCCTTCTACGGTGACCTCTGACAAGGGAGCAATCTCCACATCTGAAGGGGACGCAGTCTCTGCGTCCAAAACCATGCCATCCTCGGGCACGACCGCTGCCGGATTGGGATCGCCCCTTGTTGGCTCTTCGTTCCCTACTGCCTCGCCGCCGACCTCTACTCTCCGTCTTTTTAGCGGAACTGCTTCCCCCTCGCTCAGCGATGACTCGTCCACCAAATGCAGTATCGGAGCAGTCGGAGTCTCCACTGATGGGCAGCCACTCGAGGACCAGGCCTACGCAGGGTCGGGGCTCGAGAAGAAGCAGCAGTCTGTGCGGACTCGCCTACAGTCACAGCGAGCAGAGACCCGGTCGAACAGATACCTGAGAAGAAGCAGCAGTCATGCTTTTTGGTCAAACAGATGCTTAAGCAGTCAAGGAAAATGCATATATGTAGGGGCTTTTTGCAAAGAATAATGTGTAATTAAAGGATGTCTTTTTGAGGCCTAAGATCAGTCATTGCGTGATCAGGTGCTCCTTTGGTGTTTGTTTCCAATTGTTGTTATCAATGGTAATTCACAGTGTTACCAAAAAATAAATATCTACTAGAACAAATTACAAATTTGCAACTGCTATCGGCAACTCAAAGTAAGATGGATAGTTTTGAAACTAAATCTTGACGGGCACTATGCTTTAAGTTTGCTATCCACTTTACTTTATGATAAACATCGTATAATATGGCTGTTTATGTTCCCCTTATTTATGTGAAAGTGATGATATGAAAAATACTCTTGTAGCTGACTTGAAAAAAGATATTTATATTCATGGTTTAATCAATCTATTTAATTGATTTTTGTATGCATAGAGAGTGAAAATTTATCTCTACACCAGCTAAATTTATAAAAGGATTATTTTGTCAATTCATTAATTTTTCTCATAACCGTGCAAAGCGCAGATAAATTAATTAGTTACAAAATAAATAAGAAAAAAACTACAAAGCTACTCTCTTTTAAGCTTGTCGCTATGTTCATAATAATCTTTTTTTATTTGTTTCATATTTGGTCATCTTTTTCGTGTGCAAATTCTTCTCAAGAAGGTGAATGGAAGCCGGTTTAGGATGCAATGAAGCATGAAATTATACTTCTGCTACAAAAAAAAAGATAATCCCTCCGTTCCAGTTTATGTGAACCTATTTCCTTTTTGATCCGTTCTAAAAAGAATGACCCCTTTCTAAATTTGGAAGCAATTTAACTTAAACTTACAATTCTACCCTTAATGAGAATCTTTTATAACCACACAAATACTCTGGACCCCTTTTTAACTTGTTTAGGACCACAAATTTCAAAAGTCTTTATTTTTTCTTAAACTCTGTGCCCAGTCAAACAGGTTCACATAAATTGGAACGGAGGGAGTATAAAATTAAAACATAAAGGGAAATATATGCGCTGTAGATTAAATTACAACTTTGTTGAAGAAAACCTGAGAGAAGTGAGGTTTGGATAATATTTGTAAATTGTAACCATACATAATATACCTGTTACAAGCTGAAATCTAAGGGAATAGAGAATTGCAACTTACGAAGTATGAATGGCGACCAACAATTTTCCTCCTCGATAAACAACCTTACTTTCGCTTGCCTCATTTCCTAAAAAGCATTCTATTGGAGAGATGCGATATCATCAACATACGATAAAGTTTGACACAGAAATGAGAGACTTCCAAATATAAGCTCCGACTTTCTCTTCCAATTAACAATAAATTGTACGTTTCTATGTTTGCAGCTACTTTATGTATGATTTTGGGAAAATCTGCCTTACAATATTCAGATATCCACCTTTATATGTCTTTAGATATCTAAAAAATCAGTTGTAGAGTTGTTACATCGAAGTGACAATATATCAGGGGGAGAAGAAAAAAAAAAGAGAAGGATGGAAATATTGATACAAAATTGAAGTAGACCTATGAAATATTAATTTAGAAGGTAAACTATGAGACCTCTGTACCAAACCAGCCCAGCCTAAACTAGAAGGTTAATGAGTTTTGCCTTTCAGCAGGGGCAACACACTGCCATAACGAACGATAAGGTGGAATACTAGCTGCGTCGACCCCAAGTGATGATAGGCTCCGTGCATATTCCTGATCGAATGAAATGTTTAAATTAAGCAAAAAAGAGGAAGATCATTTTTCATAGTGCTGCACCTCAACCAAAATGTCCATACGAATGCTTCGTTAAATATATAGCCAGGACTAAGCAGAGGTGATAGTTACCTGAATGTCAAGAAATAATTGCATGCAGATCTTGTCAGTATCAGACAAATTCTGATCTGAGACATCTGAGCTTGCTCCAGCTCGTCTTTGAGCACCCAAACGTAGTTTTTGAAGCGAAGATTCCGTTCTTCGACTCTGTGAACACCAACGGAAAGTAGATCTTAATAAATATTATCTGGAAAAATGGAAACCCGGGGAACAAACAGCACAGGTCAGTATCCCCTGGTTCACTCACCATATTGACAAGGTCTGTAGCTAATTCATTGTAACGTCCAGTTATTTCCAAAGCGGCACCTTGCAAGAGCTCATTCCTGATCTCACTTGTCAGACATGTAGCAGCCCGTTCTCCATCCAAAAATTCCTGGAACACGTGAGTGGTTCCAGATTAAAACCACCAAAGTCCGCTTGATTTAAAAAACAAGAGTTCTAGTTTTTGTAATTCTACACATCACACAAGCAATAGAATCTAGCTTTGCAGCAATACAACAACGGATACTAAAAAACCAAAATGAACTAGTAAGAAAGCACAAAGAATCAAATTACAGATTTCCCATTCATATTACTAGCAACAATAACATACAAAGATTCAAGTTACTGAATTCTATAGAAATTTTTGCCTGAGATGGCATGAAATGAGGCTTGTCATTTGAGATGACAAGAAATGAACTTTGTGAGAACATATTAATGCTGAGATTAAACGCAGGCTGGTCAATATAACAGTGTCACTGCCTTTGTATCACACTACGAAACTAAACAAGTCCTACTCAAAAGCCCCAAAGCCGTAGAGACAAGTCCAACTATATATGCTGGTGGGGCAGGAGTGGCCGCGCAGGGTAAATGGGGTCGGACAGCGAAAATCTTATGCTAGGCGGGTCAAAATTCATTTTTTGAAGGGGGTAGGTTCACTTTATTTAGAAATCAACTGACAGTTGACAAATTTAGGCATTTTAATGGGAAATAAAGCGGTCTCAATATCAATGAGATTGCAAAATGTGTTTAAAACTATCCAAGTCAATACGGGGACATCCGTAAAACAAAATAGAAAAAAGTTGAAAACTATCAACTGTCTTGTTGGCATGGAGATTGTAGTGTATGCCTAAACGAGTTGTATGGTTCCCACGGGTTGGAGAGCTATTTTAGAGGACTTTTACAATCTGTAAGCAACAGGAAGATCATCCATCATTAACCCCCCTTTTTTAAAGTCATATAACAGCATCCTGTGTTGTAATTTACCTCTGCTAACTAGCAATGTCTTTAATTAAGTAAAGAACCAAAACAGCATAGATTTTTTTTAGATTTTTATACTGGACTAAAAGCCACACAAGTCCCTTTCTAAACAAATTTCAATGACAAACACAGAGGTAACAAATAAGTGGCAGAAACTAATCCCAAAAAGATTGAGGTACTTGTGACATAAAGCCTTATGCACCAGAACCAAGTCCCTCAATTAATAGTGTTGCTTGAATTGCACATTAAGTCACCAAGCGAACTTCAAAAATATCTTGTGCTGAGAAAAATTGTATACAACAGCAGGAATTAATTCAACTTAAAAATAAGCATAAACTAGAACGAAGATCAGTAAAGAAATACTTAACAATTTAAAAAAATCAGAAATTTCCGCGTAAGCAAACAATGATGATACACTAACATGTACCTTTAGTGGACGTAATACCCCAGAGACATATGGGGAATGCCTGACTGGGAGAGGCTTGTTAGTCATCCTGTAGGTAGCAGTTATTCCTTTCAACTGCCTCAAGTCCTACAACAAATTTGAAGGGGGCAAACAAATAACAAAACAAGAATTAATCAATCATAGACCAATAGAATCTCCCTTTTTTTTTTTTTGACAAAGATTCATAGACCAATAATCTCGAACAATAATTAACAGAAGAAGGATAAAGAAAGCTAAGGATGCCAATTAACAGATCCAACTCAATTAAAAGCTGCCACCCTTGGGTCTTCCAGTCAGGTTATGGTCGACTAAGGGAAGTATGGTCTAGAAGTGACAATATGGGGGTTTCTATGTGAAGCAGATTCAGTTAACAGTATAAACACGATCCAGTAGCTTACAACATTAAACTTAGTGTGTACAATTGACAATTTAAGATTTGTCGCTCCTAGATCTTGTCTGTTGTTCCTCTAAGATAAATGTTTCTACACTGAACTTTGAAGTCAAATTCTAGAAATAACCAGAAAACTACATTGAGCTAAATCCATACAGGTGACATTGTTCATTCAGGAAATTGTTACAATAGAATTATAGTATTGATCTAATTAATCGAACATTTATCTCAGTAATGAAGAAGGGTGTACAGTTTGACAAAACTCCCTCTATTACTATTCTTCAATTTATGCTTACTAGATATACCTACTATTGTTAGAAGATTAACTATCCACCTAGCAACAAATCATAACTTATTACTTACCTCTACAGACTTCTCAACTATCGTCTCAATTATTGCATTCATCACAATTGGCAAAAGGTCCTTTAGGGTCTTCCCACCTTGTAAAATACCCTGTTTTACAATATCACACACTTCAGCAGGGCATGACTTGAGCAACTCAAGTGTGAGTTCAAGGTAATCACCACACACTTCCTCCACCAAACAGTTCAAATCGTGAACTACCTGTGACAAAACAATCATTATCAGTGACATGCTTCTATTAATCACTTGAACTGATGTAGAGTTCGTTTTTATTTGTTAGCATAAGCTGTTATTTGAGGGGGTTGTCACATGACCACTCTATCTCACAAGAAAAAGTTCAGCTAACAACAAAGTCTCAAACTCTCAAGAACTGCTTGACAGAAAGCATCTAAGAGATAAAGGGTATATATCATAATAGTATATGAGATTTCTGATGATATAACTGTCAGGGACGAGATACCGTACATATACTAAATCGTCAGGACCTGCAGAAATAGCCCATTCAAATCCAAGGTTTGAGCCCACATTACCAGCTTTACGAGCAGCCAATCCGGCAGATAACCAGTTTGAGAATCTACATTTTGACACAGCACTTAATATGTCATTAAGTAATTAGATGAATACAATTACCTCATGCAAACCAATATAAAGAAGCACATAATCTTCCTAGTTTTGATACCAGTCTGACCTGGACATAAGTTGCAAAGACAAACGCAGGAACTTGTCTGAGCAAGAAAGGACAAGAACATCATCTCTCCAGCAAGATCTTAAGCAATCTAAAAGAGACGTACTTTGCTTCAAAATCAAGTCTTGAGGCTTCCTCTGTTCAGAGGCCACTGGGACGAGACTAGCAACAGAAAGTGCAGAATCAAGAGCGCCAGCTATCTCCTGGAACCTGACATGATCAAGATTAACAATGACCCTCTGTGGTTAAGATATTTCGAGGGAGAAATACATTTTGTATTAATATGCATTAACAAATCATTACTTCACCTATGCGAGAGCAAAGCATAGTTGGTCCATGTTCTGGATAAAGGAGGGGTCTGATTGTAATGAATCCTTTGACTAGTGCATAAATGGATATTGAGGATTTCATTTAACCAAACCCAACCAATTTTAGGATTGAGGCATAGTTGCTTGATTGATTGATGCATTAACAAATTCTTAACTATCTCTGACAACTAAATTTCACTCTATAGTACCTCAATGAGAAATAGACACCGACATTCCATTGTTTCATGAAGTCAATATATGCAGCTTCAGAGCGAAACTTGACTACTTCAGATCGCGAGGGACAATAACCTAGCATCCATGAGGTTCATTAGCAAAAACTTTTAAACTGGTCAACCTACTAAACAGATAGTGATTCCTCTACCTTCTAAATGTGCCAAGAAATACAAGCTTGCTTTGTAATTTTTGAGGAACACCGTAGGCCTTCCAGGGGAGAATACCACCGGTTTTCCTTTCTGGATGGCAGAGTGAACCTCTTTAAGGATAGAATTTGCAATGAAGCTTGAAACATGTAAACCAGAATTTTCTGAAATAGCCACAGTAATATGTCATTTTGCTGCAATTGCTTCAACCGGATATGAAAATGCACAGACCAATAACCACCAAAAAAACTACCAGAGGGATAAACTGGAACATGCTCAGGTAAGTTAGACCTTTCTAAGATGATTTATCTTTCTGATAAGAGAACTATCTGTGGTGGTACAGGAATCAAGAGTAAATGGATCTTTCATTTGTCTTGATGTGCTTACATCGAACGGGTGTGATAAGGGTGTGGGTACTTCGTGCAGATATTTAATGATACTCTACCAATTAACAAAAAACTTGGCATACTCATACTGGATACTTACACACAACCATAATGGATACAAACCCATAAATAAATTATTTAAAGGTACGTCTTGATTAGGTTTGTGCTTGTGTCTTCAGGTAAAGCAAAATAAATCAAGCTCGTGAAAGTAATATGACAGGAACTAACTACATATGCAGAAGATCTTGCCCAAACTGACATCTATAATATAGCATCTTGAGTCTTAACAATCATACCGATAGAGGATATGTCCAATAGAAATTTACAATCATCCTCTATATATTGCTTGATCTTTGCATAGTCCTGCTCAAGTTCATCTCCAGATGATCCACCAACAACTCCAGATGGATTTTGCGGGATGACTTTTTGGATCAAAGGGCCCACTATAGTTGATCGAAAAGTTCCCTCAGCATTCCTGGTATTATCTATGGCAGCATATGCACGCAAGCAGTTGTATATTGCGTTGGCATCCCTATGTTCAAGTCCATCTACAAGACAGTGTTGCAAGCTTGTGTCCAATAAAGAGCTTGCATTCTGTATCCTCTTCTCCATATTCTCAATAAAGGGCATATTCTACAGTATCATCATGTAGAAAAGTACACCAGTCATCAGCTAACTTACAACAATCATCACATTGAAAAGTACACAAGCGTGAGCTATTTACACAAATGAATGAAAGTAGAAAGTACACAAGTCATCAACTAACTATTATACAACAATCATCACATAGAAAAGTACACAAGCATCAGCTATTTCACAAATGAATGAAACCAGGCAAATTGATAGGTAATGCAAAATCAAGAAGAATTAAATAGTAACCTCTTCTAGTTAAAGAAGAATTGGATACTGGATAGGCTAAGCTACGCATAGCCTGCTCTCTATGGTTTTGCTAGAACTTGTCAAGCTCCTCTGTGGCTCTGCGATTATTAAGGCAACGTGCTATTGTACTAGCGATGGAGTGGCTTGAATGAAAACGTTTGTCTAAAGAGGGTGTGGCCAAAGGCAGACTCTCTGAAATTCCTCATCCTACCCTTCCCTACTCCGAACACCTTAGTCTACTTCTTCCGTTTTTCCTCATCCCTAATCAATCACACATCCCAACCAGACATAAAAGACACACTCTGTCCCAATATTAATCCTAGAGGGAAGTTGTCAACTATAGGAAGTCAGGTCAGATTTTCTCAATTCCCAGAATTGAAACAAATAGCAGTTTCTTAAATACTACTCTTATGGGATACGCGGGCAATGAGAGCTTGGAAGACTTTGCCAGGAAAGTTAGATGGGTGACAACCTTCTGCTGTTGTAGCTTCTATTGAGTGAGGACAAATGCGGAATGAGTGTTACGACAAAAATTTCTTGTTACTAGATCTTTGGTCATCAAAGCTGGTTGCACAGATATGATTAGGAAGAAGAGATTTTCAAGTGTGGTGTTCTGTGTTCACTACTACTAGTCCAATTATAAAGCTATGTGGTGTTAATGGAAAAGGAGCCCAACTACGAAATGTGTCTAGAGTCAAAATGCCAACTCTTTCAACTATGAGTCATCAAAAAGAATAAATGACCACCAAAGGGGTAAAGAAATTAGCTTCCCATCCTTGTCAAAACAAAGGTAAACTACTGGCTCAATTCTAGAAGAAGAAAGAGAATTTTGACGCAGAGCTTGGCGTCATCTAACAGGGGGCTTCGAGGTTAATGCTAGTCCAAGCCATCTCATCTATTAAATGGAGCCTCAGAAGATGAGAATATAAGAGCTCAATCCACAGTAAGATGAGGATAAATACATGTGAAAAATAAGCAGCGGCATAAAAGAAGTGTCTGCTGACATTAGCTATGTTCAACAAGTACAAAGTACACCAAAGAACACTTTGGACAGAAGATGAGAGACTTCCTGAATTTCAAAGGGCCAAAAGTGTTGGGCGTAAACATGCAACCCCCCCCCCCCCCCCCCGGGGCACGAAATAAACAAAAGAAACAAGCATGTGGGAAATTAATGAGTTATACGGGACAGCCTTTAACTAAAAAGCTATCGCAGCTAAAATAGTCCAAGCCTGTCAAGATAATAGGCGTACAAAGACAGGGAACAAGCCAAGGCACAGAAGCGACTAATTCAGAAGTGTGTAATCTGTTATAATTCAGCGTCCAAGCCAATTTAACACATGAATTGAAAAGATAAATCAATAAAAGTTATATTGGTGACGAGAAATTGGGAGGTGACAGAGGAGAAGACTATATATCAGGAAAGCATTCCGACCATCTTCAAATTCAACAAACCAAGTTGGATCAATGCTCAATAGAAGCCATGAGAAAACTTCGGTAACCAAATTACACAACCCTTAAACTAGGAAGGTGTTCAACATATAAGTTAAACCAGTCTCAAATGGGAAATACTATCCTTCTCACTGGATCAGGATTTTGCACGTTAAACATGGATAAGAATGTCATTCCACATCAGAGATATAATCAGAACATTATTCACTTTCAAGATGGATTTCCTTCGGAAATGATGGAATTGAAGGAAACTAAGTAGAAAATTCTAGAAGAACATGAAACGAACAGAGGAGACCTATTTCATATAGGCTCACCGCAAGCCCAATAAGTTTGCTAACTTTCTAGGCATCTCATTTTCGGTTAAGAGAATAAAATGTTGTCACTGTTGACTAGAACTGTGAGGTAGGGAGGAGAGCACGACTCTAAGTATGTTCATAAATCTCAAAAGATAGGGAGGAATACCCTGAAATTGAGGTCGTTGACATCAAACATTGACAGTTATCAGAAAAAGAAGGTGATAGGCCAAGTAATTCTTTTAAATGCAGTTGAAACATTAACATGGAATCTGAGTAGTCTTAATGACTCTAAAACTGTTATACAAGAGAGGTAGTAAAAAGGGTAATGAAGAGGTGAAGACCATATGGAATTTGCTTTAAGAAAACAGGATGCCAAACATGCCGAACATGATCACAAGGACTGTTTAAAATCATAAGTTAAGATGGTTTTCCCTGAGTCTAGCCGGCATTTGGGGTATGCTAGTGTTAGGGAACAGGAGGATGTTATCAATGGAGGAGCTCTTAACGGCCAGCCAGCCAGTTGCTTTCATGCAAATTCCAATGTCAAGGAGCAGATTGTATATGAATTTCCTCAAGAATATAGAGATTGTAGATCAAGAACTAAGATATTATTTAACTGTTGCTTATGGAAGGAAGAGCGAAGAAACCATGATGAGTGAACTCCCCTAAAGATGAAGTGTGAGGTTTAGTTCCCTAATTTTGTCTTATCAAGTGTTATGGAAACCAATTGCCAACCACTGTCCTATTCTTCTTGATATTTGAAGTATGATAAAGTGGCCAAGGCCCTTTAGATTCGAAAAGGCGTGGCTCCAATTTAACGGTTTTAATGAGATGATTAATTAAGACATAATAGGATTACAACTATGTGAGAGTCAGAGAAACTATGGTCTTCATATTTGCACTTAGCTTTATAATGTTATAAGATGGCACTAAGCAATGGAAGAGGAAGATACTGGCAGAGTTGAATGCAACTATAACCTAGGGTGATCCGAAGGGCCCATACTACATAGCCTCCTCTCCATATGAAATTTCCTAATTTTTTAATCAATGATGGAAATTTTTGGGAAGACTGACCAGATTCATGTAAACCTTTTCTTTACCAACGTTAATGTAAAGGAGGTGTCCACGTATGAAGTGCCTTAACTTAACTTAACTCTAGTTAGCTTATAAATGCAGTTAATTACATTAGTTAGTTAGTTAATGTTTACAGCTGTATATACATTAGTTAGTTGTTGTAATTGGGAGCAGTTATATGTAATAGTGCTGTACTCACTCTCAGATATATCGAAGAGTGAATACAGCACTATTACATATAACTGCTCCCAATTACAACAACTAACTAATGTATATACAGCTGTAAACATTAACTAACTAACTAATGTAATTAACTGCAGTTATAAGCTAACTAGAGTTAAGTTAAGTTAAGGCACTTCATACGTGGACACCTCCTTTACAGTTAAACTCCTCAGAGCAGTTCTTCATATTAGAATACTAAAGGTGAATTGAAAATTGATACAATGGTACTGCAAAAACTACTGCGTTCGTTCCAGCTTATGTGGCAGCATTTCCTATATAGTCCGATCAGAAAAAGAATGATAATCTCCTAATTTGGAAACAATTTAACTTAAACTTCCTATTTTACCTTAATGACAAGTTTTATAATGACACAAATGTTATGTCATGTTTAAGACCACAAGTTTCAAAAGTTTTATAGCCACAAGTTTCTATGTCAAACTACGCCACATAGATCGAACAAAGGGCGTGTCACATATCAAGGACCGGAGGAAGTCAGGTTATCACTATATTTTCTACCCATGTGGCCACTGGAGAAAACAGAACACCAAAATACTGACTCACAACCCTGTGATGTACATTATCTTGAGAAAATGTTCTCCAGTTAAGCTACTACAAATGAGACAGACAAATAAAGACTCAACAAATATGGTGTCACCAAAATTTTAAATAAGATTATGAAAGAGGAGGCCTTTTTTTTCCTATTGGAGGATTAGTGACGTTGATAATAAAGTGTTGATCGAAAATAGGAAAACTCTAACCTGAGCATGAGCAATATAGAATTTTAGCCTATTCATTTCACTAGCAATTCTCTCCAGGAGCATGCTTTGAGTTTCCCTCAGGCTCAGATTAGATCCTGTTTCGATCCCATTCTCTGCATAATTCACATCATGTCCATTGGACAAATCAGCTGCTGGGAGCTCCTTAATCAGTTTTTCAACCTGCAAAGCAATCAGATGAGATGAATACTAAAACTCCTCAAACTCCAACATGAAAATGTGCAGTGAATGAATATGTAGTGTACCTTGGAGACAACATGGAAAGTATCAAGGAGAAGCTCAAGAACTTGGCGGGCCTCAGCAGCATCAGCTCGCTGTTTAAGCCTGTTTTGGAGGGCAGCAAGAGATCCTTCAACAGCATTTCGAAAAGCATCAATTTTGTCCCTGATCTCAACCAGTGGGGCTCGCATACGAACCACAGCGGCGTCAACATCAGTAAGCTTCGTACTGAGGCTAACAAAATCCGCATAATCTCGATTGATGAGGTCCACCAGGTCACGCTGTAGCGACGTGAAGTGGGAACGGAGTTCAGAACGGAGAGTTTCGAGAGGAACAAAGGTGCGTAAATCGGAGATATAGGATTCCGGGTCGAAGTCTTGGGATTGGAACAATGTTGGGTTTAGCCATTGTGGTGGGTTTGGATCACTTGGATCTCCAAATAGGTCCGCCGCGGAGCGTGGTGCTGCGTGTGCCGATTGTGGTGGTGGAGATTGAAGATCTTGCATCTGGCTATTTGATAATATTGGGGGAAATTGCTCTGTGCTGTGAAATGCTATGTGAATTACGAACCAAGACAAGATTTGGTATTTTACGGTTAAAAATGGAAGCTTTCAGAATAATTACACGTTTTGCTGTACTATTAAATAAGGGTTGTGCTGATTTAGGTATGGTAAAAGAAGGTAAAAGTTAAAAGATTCATGTACACATAGTGAAATGCGGTTTGAGTTAGAATTTGTACGTACTAGGAGTGTTTTGATTCATATGTACTCAGTGCGTTGGCGGATTGTTGATGCGCAGAAGGTGTTTGATTTAAGTTCTGACTCAGATTTGGTGACTTGGAATACATATGATGGACGGGTATGCGAAAAATGGAGAAGTGACGACAAGGAAAAAATGAAACTCCAATCTACTCTCTTTTAAGCCGGTCGCAATGTTGTTCTGAATAATCTTTTTTAGCTTTTATTTGTTTCATATGTAGTCATCTTAAGTGCAAATTTGATCTTTTAACGCGAAATGGTTTTCTGGCCACTTAAACTTGTCGAGTTTTTTAAAACCGATACATAAACTTATAATTTTCCCATTTAAACATTCGAACTCGTTTTTACATAACTAATAAACATATTTGACCATTGACCATGCCCATGTGATGTCAGTTGGTTCTAATCAGCAGCCCGCATGAACAACACGACGCACACGAGCGTGAAAACCCCTTCCCAACGCCCAACAGTACAAAATACCCCCTTCCTCCATTTTTAAACTCCATTTTCAATTTTTTTTTCATTTTTCAAACGGTGAAGAAAAATTTTTCAAGGAGTAGAAGGATTCAACGCCCAACAGTCCTAATCATTTTTCAAACAAAAAACTCAAGTCTCTCGTAGAAGAATCAGTTCAAGGAGTGAAGGATTCAATCCTTCCTGATATCCGTTCATTATTACTGGAAGTGGTGGGAAATCAACATCGAGACCCAACGATGGAAGTCACTCGCCATCGCCATGGGAGAGACCCACACGATGACCAACCTACGGCGGCATCGATTCTTCGCCATAGAGGTCCGGTGGAGATAGGGCGGTTTCGTGGTGAAAATCCGGAGGCCTGGATTTTTCAAGCAGATCGCTACTTCGATTTTTACCACATAGCAGAGGATCAAAGGCTCTCAATCACCTCCTTCTACTCCCTTTCTCCTTAGTTGTTGCTAGTTCCAGTATTTCATTGAAATTTTTGATTTAGAGATTTCATCCGTGTCTTTGTAAATGAGTTTCAGTTTAATCAATCAACAGTTGTGGTACTATTTTCTGTTAATTTGAGTTGCACTCTTCTGCTCTTTTGAATTTGTAACATTGATGTCTAATGTTCTCCGTAAAATGAGGGCTGCTGTAGGTGGTGAAAAGAAGAAATGAGTTGCATGAAGAAGAAGCTAAAGCGGTCAAAAGAGAAGGAGTTGCTGCTTGACTTTTCGCGCCCTTACGCGTAAGACATCCATTGGTCATTTGCTGACTGGATGGACACGTATGTATATGTGTAATACACACGCACATGATCAATGTTATTAGTTATGGAAAAAACGAGTTCGAGTGTACAAATGGAAAAGTTATAAGTTTATGTATCGACTTTAAAAAACCCAACAAGTTTAAGTGACCAAGAAATCATTTCGCCATCTTTTAAAAAGGTAAAAAGTAGGATGTGGGTGACAGATCAAGTGCAAAAGCTGAGTATAAAGCTATTGAGTATTGAATTGGCAACATGTGAGCTGATGTGTTTGAAGTAAAAGTTAAAAATGAGAGTAAACGCAGATGAATTGATTCGTGAAGATCAAAATTTGCTATATATTTCGTCTAACTCGATATTTGCCCAAACACATTGCAATCTGGACTTATCTTCACTAGATTTGTCAAATAATTAAAATGGTGCCTGGTAGGCATATTACAAAGCATGTCCATGTCCAAGAATCAAGTATGTATAACTGAACCTATGACACTGCAATTTAAGGGGAGTCTATAACGCGTCAAGATTTATTGTATATATTTTAATTATTGCACAAAATATTTTTCTAATGATTATATTATAATTAGAAACCATTTAAATTTTATTATTTCACATAATTCAAGTTTTCAAAATAAGGAGCTCTCGTAGGTTGTACAATGGGAATTCAACAAGAAAATCTTTCTTCCCTTTACAACAATATTTTCATCAATTAGATTAACGGAGATTAATAGAAGTTATATAAAAAAAGATTCTGTAACATTTTTTATTTGATGAAAGTATATAAAAATCTTAAGACAAAATACACTTCGCTTAACCAAGGAAACCACAAGTGCAATAATTGCATCCAAAGGAGTGTTTTAACTTTAAATAATTTGCAATTAGAGTGTAACAAAATCAAAGAAAGCCGTGCAAGATACTTTTTGCAATATAAGTCGTAGACAAAATTTGAAAGGTACGATAAAACCCAAGCTTTTTCTGTTCCAACCAATCAGCGTTTCCCAATTGGTTGACTTTTTATTCCTTACTCTACAACCGACCGCACCCAATTCAATTTCCAAATACAAGAAGTATCTCAATTCCTCAATCTGTATCTTCGCACTCCCTCCCTCAAACGCGTAATCTTCCAACTTTCTCGCATTTTCTTCCCTTCTAATAATGGCAATTTCTATAGCTGCTGCCGGAACCGGAGCCGGCGCTTTGACTTCTTCGTCGGCGAATTGCTATTCTTCCACAAAGTTAACATACTTGTCTTCCTTGCAATTTCCCAGAGAGCTTCGCCGTCTTCAAATTGGAAACTGTGGGTTGAAATCCAATAAAGGGACTTCACGTTTTGTTCCTCTGGTATTTCTTTTTCTTTTATTCCAAATCTCAAAATTGTTTTTTTTTTTTTGAAAAATTATTTGTGTTTGTTTTCAGCGGTGCATGTTAACTTTCTTTTTGACTATCTAATTAATGTTGAAAGGAAATGAATAGTGTTACGAGAAATTAGGTCCACAATGAGTTTCAGTTTATTATTGTTACTTGTATTTGCTAGTTTACTAAAGATGTGACCTGCTATTTAGTTTCTTTTTTACTAAAGATGTGACCTGTTGTTTAATTTCCTGTACTTCAATTTGTAGTCTAAAGCTCTTTTCTAGTGCCAAGGGTAAAAATGTTAGTAATTGATAAGCTAGTGCAAAGGGGGGAAATGTTACACCATTGGCTAAAGGTGAGTTTTGCATAGATGAAATTTGAATTCTTGAAATAACTGAGAGTAGTATCAAATTCACTGCATATTTTTAAAAGATTGTCAAATATTTTAGGATGTTGCAAAATAAATACAACAACAAGAACAACAAAAAAACCAGTTTAATTCCACAATTGGGGTCTAGGAAGGATAGTGTGTTAGTAAACCTTACCCCTACCTTTATAAGAAGGCAAAGAGACTGTTTTCGATAGACCCTCTGCTCAGATGCAATAAACAATATTCTTTTTTGTTGGAGATAAACTAGTAGTTGTATACTTATATATAGTGTGGAAAGTGAGCCATTCTTTTGTTTCATATAAAAGCTTAAGAGAGAGTACTACTATTTTAACCAAGTGAGATAACAAAATACAGTAGATGTAAACTGTCAGAAAATAAGACATACTCCCTCCGTTCCAGTTTATGTGAACCTATTTCCTTATTGGTCTGTTCCAAAAAGAATGACCCCTTTCTAAATTTGGAAACAATTTAGCTTAAACTTACAATTCTACCCTTAATGAGAAGCTTTTATAACCACACAAATACTCTGGGCCCCTTTTTGACTTGTTTAGGACCACAAATTCCAAAAGTCTTCATTTTTTCTTAAACTCCATGCCCAGTCAAACAGGTTCGCATAAATTGGGACGGAGGGAGTAGTAACTTTTCATTCACTTGCTATTTGTTCATCATTAGCAATATGCTGTTGGAGGATCTTGGACTTCTTTTTTTCTATTTGTTCATTGCCTTCTTGTTTAGTGCTGCATTTACTATGTTAAAACTTGATGTTTAGCAATAAAATTAGCATGAGACTGCTGAATTGCATTAGATTAAATCAATTTTCTGATTGAATCGTATCTGTTAATTAGGTTGAAGCAAAGAAGGAAACGTTTTCTTCCTTTGAAGAATTGTTGGAGAAATCTGAGAAACCATTATTGGTTGACTTCTATGCTACCTGGTATGTTGTTCTATTTGTTTTTAGTTTTATGCTCCTCGGCAACCTTCACGCTTTCTTGAAAAAATAGTAGTAAATGCTTCAGTCTCCGACTCTCATGGGCTGCATTCAGTGTCATTTCTTTACATCAAAAGGAGAAGAATACAAATGCTTACAATATTATTAAGTAGATATAGCTAATTGCTCAATCTTAAGTTCTTCGAATTCAGTGGTGTCAAAAACTTTTCTACAGTTTCCAGGGACACAATAATGAGAGGATTTCCCAAACTACTGGCATTTCTCAATAATGTGATGTACATCCATTTCATTTAAGAACTGATCTAAACTCTGGATTGCAGGTGTGGTCCTTGCCAGTTCATGGTTCCTATTCTAAATGAAGTTGGTGAATCGATGAAAGATAAAATTCAAGTGGTGAAAATCGATTCAGAGAAGTACCCAGCCCTCGCAGATAAGTACAAAATACAGGCACTGCCAACCTTCATATTGTTCAAGGATGGAGAAGTCTGTGATCGCTTTGTAAGTGGAATAGACCTTGTTTTTTTACTTGTTTTCATGTTGGTTTTTTGAATAGCAAGCTACGCTAATTTCTTCTTGAATGACATTGGTAGTAAGGAAAAGCCATAAGATTGTAAGTTACCAAGTAGATAGATTTCCTATTTACAACTAAGTTTTTAACCATTTATTATTTGTGACCATATTATGCCTCTTCACCTTATTGCACACGCACACCCAAAGCCCAAAAAAAGTAGAAAAAGAAATGCTCGAATAACTGCTTGAAAACAATAGAAATCGGAAACTGGACCAAGGTGGGGATCTTGGAAAGTGCTTGTAGCTTTTACGATTTATTGAGCAAGGGAAATGCTAGTCCGGCAAATCAGCAACAAGACATGAGGGTTTGGTGGATCTTTCTTCTTCTTCGTCTCTTTTTTTTTGCAAATTTTCTACTTGATTAGTAGTTTTTAGTTCAAGTGTATCTTGTGTATATAACTGCTTTAATGTCTTGTTTCAGGAGGGCGCACTCAATGCTCCGACTTTGATGCAACGCATAGAATCTGCACTAGAAGTTAAGCAGTAGTCTTGGCATTCTTCCTCTCAAGTGCTCTGGATCCTCCTTTTATGAAGTCATTTGTGTTTAAATTTCAAAGATGTTGTGTGGTATAACATCTCGGAAGCCTTCAGTTTCTCACTCCACTGTATTTGCTCAGAAATTTGATTAGATACGGGTGTAGAACGGTTAATCCATTTGGCCTAACTGATGCATTTTTTTCCCTTTAAATATGGAGACTTGAACTTTTCAAAGAATGTCTTACTTTGATCAACTATTGTGCAATGTATTGAGGATTTAAATTGGAAGTGTACTGCAATTTCCTTTTTCAGAGCAGAACATGATCTGCTATTTTTTAGGCAGTGTAGACGACTTTGCTTTCGATTGTTAACAGGTATTCTGGATAATAGGGAAGTCTAATAATTATGTTGTCCTAGCGCTCAGTTCTTACGGGTGATTTCCAACTGAGAGTCTATGACACTGGTTGAATGAGGCCAGCTGGTTTAGATTATTTCTTGTAATTCGATGAGTATATTTTTTTATTTTAAAGGTGATATTAGCATTTTGAAAATAAATTCAGAAACAAAACAGAAAAGGAAAAAACGATTGCATTTGAATTAATGATACGAACTCAAATACAAGGAATCAAATAAAATAAACAAGACAAGATAAAGGGGACAACACAAGAAATTAGACAAGGGCGAAACAGAAATTAGAAGAAAGATGGATATTCAATCCAAGGGCAAAGAGATTGAACTCATAATGGGATCCATAACCAGAGAAAACCAAATTGAGTTCACTAAAGAGATACAAAAGGTATATTCCTTACCCATTCTCCAAAATAGGTAACATGTTCATTCATCAAAATCTATCTTGTGAAACTATATCATAAAATTAGCTATTTGTACTAGCTACCTAAAGCTATTACAAGAATGGCCAAATAGGCCTTGATTGCTAATTGCAAACCTAATCTTCAATCTTGACCTCTTATAGCACTCATTTGCCTTGATATCATCTTGTAAGGGTCTCTCTTTGGGAGCTGCTTGCGCGGTGGACGACCCTTGGACATTTTTAAAGGGCTTGAACGGCTTATTTTTTGTCATTTTCGAGCAAGGATAGTTCCCAAACTTCTCAACACCTCTCTAACAGTTCTCAAGGGTTCCAAATCAAATCCAAGGGTGTTTTACCCAAAACCTAGCCTCAAAAGTTAGCCTAAGTGAAAAAGAGAGTCTCTATGGTTTTGTGATGTGATTAAGGTGCTTGTATGCTAAGGGAAGCTTTGGTTCGAGCTTTTTCAGATTATTTAAGGTACACCCTATTTCTTGGGATTAATCTTATCTATGTGTTGGTTAAGTTATTTGGATGAAGAATTACAAGATAGGACTTGAAGTTGTATAAGAAATTGTTATCTCTTATTGGACTATTTTGGAGTTATGTATATGACTTCATATGGCTGGAAATCGTGGGGAATAGCTTGGTTATAATGTTATTATTGTTGTTATGCTTGTCAATATGTTGAGTATGTTGATGATGTTGTAAATAGGAGAAGAAGCAACCACACAATACCTAGAAGTTGTTCATGTCGTTGTTTTATCTTGTGGGGCTGTTTGATGTTACTTTTGTGATGGATATAAGGTTGGTATTCATGTCAATATATATATATATATATATATATATATATATATATGCTGGACCTGTTGATGGCGTTGTAAGTACAGGGGAGATGGGAAAAAGAGTTGGGGTTTGGTTCCAATCCAAGCTTGCCGCTCGTCGTGTTAAATAGCAGTTTTGTGTGTGACGTTTGTGCGCTTATTGTTGTATAGATTGATTGGTGTTGTTGGGCTGTTGGTATATGGTATTTCTTTTTACAGGGGAGATACTGCCCAAATTTACGTAAACGAGCTACTAGCTTAAGTTACGGACTTAGCCTTTACTCAGCATCGATTTTGAATCTCCTTATGTTATCGGTAGAATGAGTTGAGTTGTTTGAAGAGTTGCTTGGAAGCTATTAAGGACTCAACGAGGTTAAGGTACGTTAAGGTAAATCTTTTCTTCATTTTGGCATGATCCGGTAACTACATGTGTTTGATAACGAGACATAAAGAGAAGTTCATATTCCTGAATTTATGTATATTTTCCTAGTCTCATAAGTTATAGCGTTCTCCCTTATCGGGACTTCATATTCAATTTAGTTTTGTCTTTTTTCAGCCAAGAGAGCAGAGAGTCTATATATATATACAGTATTACATTATTTTTACCACCATCGAGCTATAATTGATGGAAAGGCCCCTACTGGGAAACCTCAGATCAGATGGTAAGTAATATACCGAGCCTACTATGGTCGAGCTCCTATGAACGAGCCCAGAATGGCCGAGATACAGAGCCTAGTATGGTCGAGCGCCTATGAGCGAGCCTACTACGGTAGAGTAGCTACACATACCGAGCCTTATAGGGCGGACAGCTATTTTACTTATTATATTGAGAGAGATGAGTCAGTATCAGTAGGTAAGCATATTTTCAAATTATATTTGACTCCCAGATATTTTTAGTTATTATATTATCAGTTCAGTTTCAGCTTTCAGTTATTCTGTTGCCTTACATACTCATTACATTATTTCGTACTGACGTCCCTTTTGCTGGGGACGCTGTATTTCATGCCTGCAGGTCCTGATAGACAGCTGGATAGACCTTCCCAGTAGACAAAGTCAAACATCAGCTTGGTTTGTAAGCTCCACTTCCTCGGAGTTACCAGGTCTATACCTTGGAGTCCATTTTATATATACAGGTTTGATGGATAAGTCGAGGCCCTGTCTCGACCATGATACAATTCAGTTATCCCTAGAGGCTTGTAAACGAGGAATATACATTTTTTATATCAATATTGTGGCTTTATCAGCCCTATGTATATGTTTAGTTTGGTATTGCTGGTTGTAGATGTTATTCTCAGATGATTTGGAATATGACCTCATCAGCCTAAGTTGAGGGTTACCCCTCCAGAGTTTATAGTTACAGAGTGGTACGCTAAGGCCGATTGTGGCATTGGGTGCCGGCCATGCCTCTTCAGGTTTGGGCCGTGATAATTTGCAGACTCTATAAAGGAATTATGTGGTCAAAAGAGCCTATATGAGGGGGTAAGGTTGCAGGCACTTCAAAAATACCTGAGTTCTGCTTGATAAGAGCAAACAAGTCAGGTGTAAGTGCAGCTTCCTGTGTGGCTTGTATGTTATGACATTGCATCCCATATGCATCTTGTCCATCAGTGACATCATGAAGAACTGGGACTCTAAGTCATTTAAATTAGGAACGGAGTAGCTTTAGTTGACTTCAATTGGTTATTAGCACCCCTCAGTACATTTTTCTTGCCTTGGTATACAAATTCAACAGTCTTGTTCTTGAAATCAAACATGATTCTTCCTAATGTACTGAGCCATTGTACTCCAAGTACTATACCAACATTTCCTAATGGTAACAATAGGAAGTCTGATGAGAATGTTGTTACTTGCAGTAGCCATTGTAGGTTCTAGCACACAACAGCTATCTGCACTTTTCTACTATCAGCTACACTACACTGATAGATTGCTCAACTATAGAGCTAAATTGGCGCCCTAGTTTCTTGGAAACTTCCTGATCAATAAAGTTGTGGGTACTCCCAGTATCAATCAAAACTTTTAATGGTCTTTTCTCATGATAACCAGTGACTCTAATTGTCTGGTAACCAGACACACTAGTGAAATCTTTCAAGGATATAGTCATAAATTCATTCCTAGGTTCTACAACTTCCTGGATCAATACCTCCTCTTCCACCTCAATTGTTGTGGTTGTTTAATCTTCAAACACATCCACCACAACAACTACTTCCTAGACTTGCATTTGTGCCCCATCTCATATTTTTCATCACAAAAGAAGCACAGACTCTTAGCCCCTTTTTCATCCATTTGGCAGTCAGCCTCCTTCCCAATCTATTTGGTTTGTTTGAGTTGATTTCAGTATATCTTTGGTGAGTAAGGTTTGGTGTAAAAGTTTTCTGATTGTTCTGTGATCTGTAGTCAATTAGAGTGGGTAAAATGGGATTGGAGTTAGAGTGAAAGGATCTAGAAACAGGTTTCATTCCTTGGGTTTTGGCTTGGGCATAAAAAACTTCCTCTTGTAATATGGCAATCTTATAAGCTTTCATTAAAGTTCTTGGTACTTGGATTTGTTTATTCAGGTCTGGTCTAAGAAACAACTAATAGCATTCTCAGTTGTCAGATTAACAACAGTCAATAATCTGTCAAACTCTACTTGATATTCCTTAACCTCAGCAGTTTGGCTTAAATTCTTCAAAGCCTCCATAGGTTCCTCAAAATTATCCCTAAATCTTTCATTCAAAGCCAGCACATACTCAATCCACGATAAGTCTATGGTAGAAGTTCTAGATTTCACATAAGATCTATGCCAAGCAATGGCATCACCATCCATGTGAATAGATGCTACCTTCACCCTTTGTTCAAATGTAACCTCATCCATAGAAAAGTATTGATCAACCTTATACAGCATACACAAATCTACACCAGAGAATACGAGGAAAATCTAGTTTTGAGAATTGAGTAAAGAAGTTACCATTTCCTTGATGAGCAGAGCCACTATGTGATTCTTTGTTTTTGACCTCCATTGGTTCCCCTCTGTTAATTGAAGACTCATCTACAATTTGTTCCTTTCCTTTCTGAGGGATGATGCCAATGGCTTCCCTAAGGCCTAGCAATTCCTTATCAGCTTGTGAATTTCTCTCGCTCATGCTTACCATGCCATCCATCACCTTCTACAACTGCTCTTGAATCTGAGACAGTTTGTCCTCCATTTTGTCTACTGGTTTGTCTTGATTTTTACTTCGAGTCATGTTGATTATTCAAGAATCAACAGCTCTGATACCAATTGGTACAATCAGTGAAGATCGCAATGGGGATTTGTTAGTCTAGGAGCTAAGCTCGAAGAAGATGGCAGCTAGATCAGGGTATAACCGAGAAATTAGCTAGAAGAGAAATGAGAAGAGAAAAAAAGAGAAGAGAGTTGTTGATACCCAATTTTTCCCTATGTATTTTCATACCCAAAAATACTTTCAAAATAGCATGTGTATGCATATATAAGCATGCCCAAGAGTTTTGATATTTTTCCCTAATTTTCTAAGATTTTAAAATTAATTTATTATCTATTTTAGCAGTACAAAATCCCATAATTATTCTCAAAATTATCATTTTTGTGAATAATTTATTTCCATCCTCATATTTACACCAAAATATAATTAAGGTGATTTTTGCATATTATTACAAATTTATTTGGTATTTTTTAAGCTAAATTGCATATAATTTCAATTATAGCCTATATTACGATTAATAGCATTTTACAATTATAAAATTATTCCCAGTATTTTTAGATTAATTTTTTATATATTATTAATTAGTTCAATGCTTTTAATTTGTTTTTAAAATCATTTTAACTATTTTATATAAATTAAAAAGGGAGAAATTGGCTATTTAACACATAGCCCATTATTATTTCAGTTTTAGCCTCAATTTAACCCCCCCCCCCCCAATTCCACCCAATTAAACGACCCAATTTCAATTTTGACCCGACCCCTTAGCCCGATTTTTAACCCGTCCGGTTTCCCTTTTAATACTGGTCGTTGATCATTTTGATCAACGGCCGTAATTCATTATTTTCTTTTTATTTCCCATACCCCTCTAACCCTAATCATTCTCTCCAAAGACGCCGCCTTCATCTCCCAAATCCTCTCTAGCCCTCTCCGAAACCCTAACCCTATCCCACCTACTTCCGTCCTATTTCCACCAGAATCTATGGCATTCCTGGCCATGGATGACCTGTGCTCACTCTCCCTCACTATTAAACTTGAGTTACTCGAAGTTTGGAGGCCTGACTTCCACGGTTTCCTTTAGATCTGTCTCAGATCTGCAAGATCTATGGCCTCTACGGCCATTTTCCGGCATGTTCAAGGCAATATGAGTCTCTTCGACTCAGGATCCGACTTTCCTCAAGACCTTCTCATTCTAGGGTTTTCTCTGCCATTTTTAAGCCTTCTAAGGTTCTACACTTGCTCATTTTTCTTAGATCTGTACCATGCTTGGTCTTTACTTGACATTTTAAGGCTTTTCCCCAAATTTTCTTTTAAAATTGTTCAAATTCGATTTTTACGGTTTCTGGAAAAAGTTTTCTTTAAATGTTTTCTGACTTTTTGTTCTCTCTTTATGTGTGTTTTATACTTGTATGTTTATTTCTTATTGTGCTCGAGTTTATTCTCTTATTTCTCTTCTGATTATGCGAGACCTTTTATTGTTCTTTGTTCACATGTTAACTTAGGTTGTTGTTCCGCGCTCTTTGCTATATGTGTTTAAGTTCGTGCTCTTTGATTTTGTTTCACTTTACTGAGTTTTGTTGGTATTCCTGCTAAGTACTGTTCTTACCTACTTTGTTTAAAACTTCTGAGATCTGTTTGAATTCCAAGTTTTTCTCAAGCATGCTTTTGAATCAATGTGTTTGCTATCACGTATGTTTGCCTATCTCAATGATTTCTCACCTCTGATCCTATTTGAAACCCTAAAATTTGGGGGTTTCTCTTTGGGTAGATGGCACTAGGGTTTCACTTTGGAACCCTAGGTTTCTAGACTCACGGTGAGCCTGTAATCGAACTCAAATCCTACTTGCCTGTGGTTCTGAAACTTTCATTGTTAGACTCTTTCTTTGTTTGAACTGTATGCTTTATATGAGAAAACTCCCCTTTCAAAAGATTTCACCAGCCAAGAATTGATTTTGAAATCCCTTTAATCATGTTAATGATTCATCACTGATTTATTTCGATCGAATCCCTTTTACCCTACTGGCTGTTTTCTTGGTCATTTTGTGTAAAAATCCCATGCTTGTGATGTTTTCCTTAAATACATGGTCTTGTGTATCTCTTCTGTAATTCTGTACCAGTTTGAATTATTTCTATACTTATATAACTCTTTCCTTAATTACTTGGGATTCCTTGTGATTACAATTGGATCCGGGATCCTCTTGATTGATTTTCGAACTGATGTCCTATTTTACTTTAATAAACACACTACTATTCCAACCTTCCCTTAATTACTCACTATGTATTTGGTCTTGTTTATGCACTATGTGGTTTCCTTGCCTTAATCGAGCCTTAGCAAACTGATTTTTTCTCCTTATTTCATCTCAATTAGCCGTTTGACCTAGACCCCCTAATTAAAGGAGTCTAGTTGTCTTAATTGATACTAATTGATTGATTTCTATGTTTGTGCACTCTTTGCCTGCCTTACTTGTTTTCAAAAAACTATATAAGGACCTAGTCCTCCCTCTTTCTATCATCAGGGAATTCTCTCATAATCAGAAATACACAAAAATACACCACTCACACACGGAACTCATTTTTCGAGCAATACTGTTTTTCTAATCCTGCTTTACTTGAGATCTTTTGGAACTGCTATTTGCAATTCGGCTTTTTTCAAGGTTACTTTTGCTTACTTATTTTCTTTGAAACTGGTATGTCCTTTGTTTAAATATTCTGCTTCACCCCCTATGTATTTACTTTACAGCTTCAGGCTTCTTGTTTACTTTATTGCTTACATGCTGTAATTTGTGCTTCATATCTCTTTTCTTTGTTTCTGTTTCTGTCATGGATCCCTATCCCTATTCCCTTCTATGTGCTGAGTTAAGGTCTTGGCCTGACAGTATCCTAATTACTGCCCAAGCCATGACTTGATCCATAATGGATCCTAACTCTCAATGTTTGGCTAGCAGGCTGGTCAGGGGTGTGCCAGCATCGTAATTGCTGGGCATGACCACCCGCCTGCCGTGTCTCTCCCTGATTCCCTTCCCCCTATGCACTTACACTTACTCTTAGATTTTAAGTTCTACCCCTCTCTTATGAGCCTTGCTTTGGGACCCTGAGTTCCCTTTGAACTTGGACATCTGAGGGTTGGCATCTCCACACTGCACTATGCNTTATTTGTTTTTTTCCATTTATTGTTTAAATCTTTTCTTGAAATTTCTTCCCTCTTTATCTCTCCTCAAATTTCCATTTTACTTGCAATATTATGAGAAAACTCCCTCTATTTGAACCCTTATTTGCTTACTTGTTAAGTGAAGTCACGATTGTAACATGGCCAGGAACCACACTAGTGGATCTTGGGGGGTGCCTAACACCTTCCCCTCGAGATAATTTCTAGCCCTTACCCAAACTCTGGCTTTCCAACTCAAAAAACCCTTTTTTGTGTCCTAATGCACTTAATCATTAGGTGGCGACTCTTCAAACTCCAAACCCCAATTCCCAAAAGGGGAAGTATTTGTCCGCCCAAATGTCGTAAACCCGATTTCGCCTTTTAAAAGAGGAAAAAAGGGGCGTCGACAGCATGGCGACTCTGCTGGGGATTTTCTCTTAGGCTTTTACCATTACATGTTATTTGTGACTTTATTGCTTCTTTATTGCTTTTATTTAATGTCTTTATTTCTCTTCTACTTCGAAACTGACTTGGTTTTTGTTTTCTTTTCTTGCTTTTACCGCTTTCCTTCTATACTGTTGTAATCATGAGTACTTATTGTAATTATTATTTTATGAACGTGCAAATACGTGACAATTTGTTCCATTCTTGTAATTGCATCTTGAACATCATATTCCACTCGTGCCAAACAAATACCATAGCAACGCTTATAATGAGTGGTTGCGCCCTTCCAATATATCGCCTCCTAAATTTGGTAAAGGCATATTTGCAGTAAAACCAGTCGATCAGCGGTGCAGTCGACGGTTCCGTGCCTTTCTCTCTTGAGTTGTCCGCTCAAGGGTACAGGTCTAATACCCCATAGAAACCTTACTCTGTTTTAACTGTGCATGCATCACTGTCAAACCTAGTCGAGTCAATTATGCTGTCCACATAATGACTCTTTAAGATAGCCTTGTCCAAAGTCCACTGGGTTTCCTTGGAACCCAAACGGACACTACCATATTCTGTGCGTTTATTTGGAGAACTAAATGTCGTTTATGCTAATTATTGGTTTAAATAGTCGAGTCCGGTGGGGTAAGGGTCTAACACTTTGTTTTGCAGAAAATGAGGCACGAAATCCCCAGATTCGGCATGATAACCAACATTCACCCAAGGTTGCTAAGCTGGTGGGAAGTTCATCCAAAGGATCGAAAACTGCCAGAATGCTGAGGGAAGCGAAGGAGGACACTTGGCTAGAGCTTACTTGCTGCTGGGACTGCGTGAGCTGGTGAAGCTGTTCGATGGAGCTAAAGATGCCGAGTCTGGGGAAGGTTCTTCTGGGACCAAGTAGTTAGGAGTCTTTCTTTTACTTTAATGTAATAAGGCCCATGGCCATTAGTGACATTTTATTTCTGCTATTTTGGTGTCCTTTTGGGATTCGTCTTATTTGTTATCAATAAAATGAGGCATTTGGCATTATAAGTTCTCCAAATCAGCTTGTCGCTAGGTCTACCTCGGGCACAACGAGGCACCCAAATTAGGACACGATTTATATTCTTGCACTATGTGTTTAAATATTGCAATGTTTTCTTCTCATAATCCTTACTGACTTGTTACCTTTTTGTTTTTACTTTTGTTTTATCCCCCTCCCCAAAAGGTTAGTTCGTGCACTCTGGCATCATCATCCTACTCCACAAGATCTAAGGGCCCTCCACCTCCTCCTCCTCCGAGTCCTATCAGAAATAAGAACAAGGAAAAAATGGAAGACTTGAGCAATATCAGGAAGGAGAGCTCGGTTGAAAGGGTAGAGACTTCTCAGGGTATTCAGGTTTCCAAGGAAAGTGCCTCCCAGCTTGAACAAAAGTTATTGAAATTTCAGGAAGTATTGGACCAAGTTCGGAACTTGGCAAACTTATCATTTTCCCTCACTACCCCGGATGGCAATGCTCCAAATCCTACACAAAACATCTCAAAACCACAAAACCAATCCGCTCCCCATCACTACTGCAACACATGCCACATTTCTAACAACACCCCACTACTCATTCCCGAACCACTAAACTCCACAAATGATCATCCCCACCACACCCCCATCTATGTGGAAACCATACCACAATATACTCAACCTATTTCAAGCACACCGGAGTCTGATGACAAAGACACTCTCATCAGGAACCTGCCCGCAGAACTCAAAAAGCTGACTAGCCGAGTCCAGGGTGTTGAAGGAAACAAAGGTATCGAGGGGCTGAATTATGAGGACCTTTGCATTCAGCCAGATGTCGAACTTCCGGAGGGATAAAAACCTCCCAAGTTTGAAATGTTTGATGGCACAGGGGATCCCAGAATCCATTTGAGGACATACTGCGATAAAGGTTCGCATAAAGCTCTTCATGAGAAGTTTGAAAGGGGATGCTCTATCTTGGTACATTAGCCAAGAAGTAGACAAGATGGGTAGGTATGGCGTCCGATTTCATGGACAGGTTCAGATTCAATATGGAGAATGCGCCAGATGTATTCTACATCCAGAATTTGAAGAAGAGACCTACAGAGACATTCCGCGAGTATGCTACTCATTGGAGATCAGAAGCTGCTAAGGTCAGGCCGGCCTTAGAAGAAGAACAGATGAAAAGTTTTTTCGTCCGAGCTCAGGACCCATAATATTATGAGAGGTTGATGCTGATTGAAGGCCAAAAATTCTCCGACATCATCAAGTTAGAGGAAAGGATCAAGGAAGGCATTAAAAGTGGTATGGTCACTAATTTTGAGGCATTGCAGGCTACCAACAAGGCTCTACAGTCTGGTGTCACGTCCAAGAAAAAGGATGTGAGTGCCGTGATGGTTGCACAGAGAACAAAATCCCCAATAAAATACCAAACCTACCCAGTATCTCCTCTCATGTATCAACCTACCCCTAATTATCGAGTACCCCCGCTTCC
>NW_017671057.1:163897-206085 GCF_001879085.1 Nicotiana attenuata | reverse complement strand
CTCTCTCTTATGTGTGTTTATACTCGCTTGTTTATTTCTTATTATGCTCAAGTCTGTTTTCTTATTTCGATTTTGCAAGATCTTTTTGTTGTTCCTTGTTCACATGTTAACTAGGTTGTTTGTCCTTTACTCTTTGCTATGTGTTCGTCCTCTTTGATTTTGTTTCACTTTACTGAGTTTTGTTGGTATTCCTGCTAAGTATTGCTCTTACCTGCTTTGTTTAAACTTCTGAGATCTGTGTTGAATTCCAAGATTTTCTCAAGCATGCCTTTGAATCATTGTGTTTGCTATCGCGTATGTTTGCCTCTCTCAATGATTTCTCACCTCTGATTCTATTTGAAACCCTAAAATTTGGGGGTTTCTCTTTGGTTAGATGGCACTAGGGTTTCACTTTGGAACCCTAAATTTCCAGACTCACTGTGAGCCTGTAATCGAACTCGAAATCCTATTTGCTTGTGATTCTGAAACTTTCATTGTTAGACTCTTCTTTTGCCTAAACTGTATGCTTTATATATGAGGAAAACTTCCCTTTCAAAAGATTTCACCAAGAATTGATTTTGAAATCCCTTTAATCATGCTAATGATTCATCACTGATTTATTTCGATTGAATCCCTTTTACCCTACGGGCTGTTTTCTTGGTCTTTTTGTGTAAAAATCCCATGCTTGTGATGTTTTCCTTAAATACATGGTCTTGTGTATCTCTTCTGTAATTTTGTACCAGTTTGAATTATTTCTATACTTATGTAACTCTTTCCTTAATTACTTGGGATTCCTTGTGATTACAATTGGATCCGGGATCCTCTTGATTGATTTTCGAACTGATGTCCTATTTTACTTTAATAAACACACTACTATTCCAACCTTCCCTTAATTACTCACTATGTATTTGGTCTTGTTTATGCACTATGTGGTTTTCTTGCCTTAATCGAGCCTTAGCAAACTGATTTTTTCTCCTTATTTCATCTCAATTAGCCGTTTGACCTAGACCCCCTAATTAAAGGAGTCTAGTTGTCTTAATTGATACTAATTGATTGATTTCTATGTTTGTGCACTCTTTGCCTGCCTTACTTGTTTTCAAAAAACTATATAAGGACCTAGTCCTCCCTCTTTCTATCATCAGGGAATTCTCTCATAATCAGAAATACACAAAAATACACCACTCACACACGGAACTCATTTTTCGAGCAATACTGTTTTTCTAATCCTGCTTTACTTGAGATCTTTTGGAACTGCTATTTGCAATTCGGCTTTTTTCAAGGTTACTTTTGCTTACTTATTTTCTTTGAAACTGGTATGTCCTTTGTTTAAATATTCTGCTTCACCCCCTATGTATTTACTTTACAGCTTCAGGCTTCTTGTTTACTTTATTGCTTACATGCTGTAATTTGTGCTTCATGTGAGAAATATGTGATGAATCAGCCTATCCTACGCCTTAATTTAATTAAAGACCTAACCAGTATCTGAAGTCATGCTATGTATTTGCATTTAAGTGAGGAGGCCTGTCTGAGCCCTAATTGCTGTTTGTCTCCCCCTATTTGACTATATGTTTTGATTGTCGCCTAGATTTTTATCCTTTCTTGAACTTCTGAAAAGCCTCAATTCCCTTCCCTTTAGGACTAGTAGTTCCAATGCCTCCGGAACTGATAGGATCGGGACGGGTAATAGCATGCAATAAGTAACGATACCATTCTGCGCTTCAATACCTCAACGGGGTGGGAAGGGTAGACATGGAGATGATGATCACGCAATAACATCTTGCGTACGATTGACTACCGGTGTTGTGTGGATGATCCATGTATTTTACAAACCTAGGACCCCCCTTCCTTTATGTAATTATTTTAGATTGACAATTTTTAGTTCTTTAAAATTCTGCATTTTGTTTCAGTCATTAAAATTTCCCTTTTAATTTTTGCACTGTCCTCTTCTTCTAAATAAAATTTTCTGCTCCCCACTTCTGTATCTGATTGTTTATATTCATTATTTGGTCCCTTTTTTTTGCATTTAGACACTCTTTCAAATAACTAGGAAATCACCTATTCAAAATTTCAGCATGCTTAGTAACCATCATACATATCTACTTGAGGTCCTTATGTGAAATTTGTCTTGTATGCTTACTTGCTTTAAAGTCACAATTGTAGCATGGCCGGGAACCACACTAGTGGATCTTGAGGGGTGCCTAACACATTCCCCTCGAGATAATTTCTAGCCCTTACCCAAACTCTGATTTTCCAACTCAAACTCTTTTTAGTGTCCTAATGCACTTAATCATTAGGTGGCGACTCTTCAAACTCCAAAACCCAATTCCCAAAAGGGGAAGGAGTTGTCCGCCCAAATATCGTAAACCCGATTTCGCCTTTTAAAAGAGGAAAAAAGGTGCGTCGACAAGAGTGATCTTATTTCATGAATGAATTCAATTACAATGTAGCAATGTATTTATATCACAATCTAATGAACAACTATGCTAATTTCAATCTTTCTAAAGTGCCCTTTTCCCCCTAACTATTTTAACTAACTTTTAACTAACTCGGAACCAACTGTAACTAACTCCTCTAGCAGCTGTAACTAACGCGATGCCAACTGACATGATACGAGCTGCAATGCTCATTTCTCCGGTCGCTAATTAACAACCTTATACGTGCATCAGTTCGTTGTGAAGCAAGGGTGAGAGAAGGTTCTTTCTCTTACTGTATCAATGTAATAAAGGGCTATGATAATGGAAAATAAATTTTCTCTTTGAAAAAGCGAAGATAATGGGTTAGAGAGAGAGAGGAAGTTCTTTTCTTTAAATATTTTTTTAATTACACGTGTCAAGTTTTTTATTATATATTATACATGTTATTTTTTATTTGGTTTATTTGCCATATCATTGGCAAGTGTAATTCACTCCTATAGTCTATTGCACTTGGGTATTAACTTGATATGCTTATTGTGACTCATTCAAAAGAAGCTGGTTGTTTTGACTTTGATTAGCTAATCAAATGTGAAAAATGTTTGTGCTCCTCGAAGTCGTACGAAATCCCAACATCATAGAATGACTTTGGTTTTTTTTTTCTTTTTTCCTTTTAGGGTTTTGGGTGTTAGATAAACTATTCTAAGTAGTATATGTTTTGAGGGGCAATAGGAAATGGACTAATTGATATAAAATATTTTTAAAAATTGTATAAATGTACTATCGGGTTAATTTAGTTTCGCTTTGACTTTTTGTATTTAAAACCAAATCAAAATTAATTATGGTCGGATTTTTTTCAATAACAAACCAAATCAAACCAAATCATATTTGGTTTTTTTTCCGGTTTGACTCAGATTATCGGTTTAGTGCGATTTATTGGTTTTCTTTGTACACCCCTAGTTGTATGTATGGGTGTACACGGACCGGGTTGGTTCTGTTTTTATTAAAACCAAACCAAACCAACTATATCGGTTTAGATTGGTTCGGTTTTGTCAAATTTTTCGGATTTTTTAATTACATGAATAATATTTCAAACTTAATTTATTAAATTTTTGACAAGTAAATATATGTTAAATAAAAATTAAAAAAAATTGACAAACATATGGCCTATTAAAATATTATTATGGGAGAATTTTCTTAGTAGCACATGATAGTTACTTTTGTAGTTGTTTGCCAAATACTTTTCGTTGATGTACACTTTCAAGGTCAACCAAATTTCTTAATTAAATATAAAACCAATATGACACATAAATAATGATATATGTTCTACAATATTTAATTTTCAATTATCGCAATACCACTTCAAATTTGAAAAGGATATAAGAATTTAATAGATCTTGACATATGAATATGGAAGAACAAAGAGATTAATGCATTTCAATAACACTAGATAAGAAAGTGATCATACAACACATTATTTAAAGTTAATAAAAATGGGGCACTTAATGATATTCTATTAAATATTACATCGCATAAGAGAATCACAAATATTTCTAGATATTTTTTAAAGAATTATTTTTTAAAGTCTTAAAAGTATATATAAAAATTATATATTTATATTTCGGTTTGATTCGGGTTTTTTTACTCAATACCAAAAAATAAAACCAAACCTCACCCGTTTTTTTATTCGATTCGGTGTGGTTTTCCAGTTCGGTTTGTACGCCCCTAATTGTATGAATGGCCATTTCTAAAATTCAAAACAGAAAAAAGATTCAGACACTAAATTTGAGTTTATACAGGATCATAGAAAGGTAGAAGAGATTAAAAATTAGAACTCGTAAAAAATCGTAAAAAGAAGAACACTTTGTTAGAGTGGAGGCCCACAGAACCAAAAGGATCCACACACAATCACTCCATAAACTCTTTGTTCATTTTTCTCCTACTTTACAAGTACTAGTATGATATCACTATTACCTTTTCACACTTTTGCCAAAAATGCAACCTAAACTTCTCAACATCTAACGTGGTCAATAATAAAGTTTCAACTCAACCGTTCATCGTTCATGGAGTTAATATCTTATTGGCAAAACTGTTTACCAAAGCCAAAGCGTTGCTAGTCACCTCCTTCACCTTCCCTACACGATCACAGACATTCAATTTCAGCGGTTCGTCATCAGTAACATCCTCAAATCCATCGGTGCAAGTGTCCTCATTAGTTAACGCTGCACTCATCCATGTCTGAACGTTACTCATCTGAAACCTCAACGACTCGCTGGAGCCATCTAGCTTACGCAACTGACGCAATGAACCGCGTATTTGGTCGACGGTGTCCCCGAAAATCGAGAAGCAATCATGGAGGGCAGCTACAACTCGTGGCTGCGCTCCATAGTCAGCCTCACGGGATAGGTTGGAAAAGAAAGCTGCCATGCGCTTGGCTTTGGCTAGGCTTACTCCGACGGCTACACGAGCTAGTCGAGCGGGGTCTTGTTGTACTGCGGTGGCATAGTGATTAAGTGAACGGTAGCAGGTAGCAGGATACATGGTGGTTTTACAACTCGACCGAATATATTCTGTGTCAGCAGAGACAAATCCAGGATTTAGAGGTTGGGGAGCGGCAGCATCAGGAACGATGGCAACTGATGAAAACGTGGTAGGGTCAAGGAGAGCGAAAGAGGGGACAAGGCGGAGGTGGAGGAGAACGGCGGTGAAAAGGATGCAGAAGAGGGAAAGAGGACGTGAAGTTTTCATCGTTTATTGTGTTTAGCTCTTTTTCAAACATGCAGTACTTAAAGCATTATGAAGAGTCAAGGTTTGATCTCATGTTTTTGAGGCTGTACTGTTTTTGGGCGAGCTGATATAGGCAATTGGTCTTTAGGTAAAATGACATTTCTATCCTAAGAACAATGTGTAACGTGTTTATTAAAATTATTTTGGAAATTAATTAATGACTGAAAATGGAAGCACTTAATCCGGACTTATTAGATGAAGGAGTCCACTCAAGTCTTGAGAGATGTTATCTCTAATCCGCTTCAAAATATGCTTTATTAAACAAGTAATATAAAGGCACTGCTAGTATTAGTGGCTGTAATTGTTTTTTATGCAGCCCTTAAATTTGTCCCGATTTTCCTCCGAGACACCTTATCTTAGGTCTGTTTCAATTGAACACTTTACCTACTCAAAAAAGTACCTATTAGATACTTTTCTGACACCCAGCAAAAAATAAAGACTGTGTGAATGCACTCGCGGATGACATGGCTTTTTGACTAATTAAAACAAGACATGTGGCATTGGGACCAAAATAAATTTTAAAAAGATAAATTATTGAGTAAAAAAAAATATATTCAAACATAATCCTAATTTTGCTGCCGCCGTCACCTTCTCTCCACTTGCCGTCGTCCCCCACTATTCCGTTCAAATATGTAACGATTCTCTCTCTCTGCCAGTAGGGTTCTTGGCGTATCTTCCTTTTTCTCTCTTCTTCAAGCCCTCTCTAATCTCTATTAGAGAGAATACTTTGAATTTAAAAAAATAAAGTCTTAGAATGGGTTTTTTACCCGTGGAACAACCATGATTCCCGGCAACTCAAACAGGACCGTCGACTTCTCTTTCGACCTCAGCTTTATTTTTTTCGTTTTATTTTCTTTTTTGCTGGTTTTATGGTAGTAGATGGACAATGTATCAGGTGATTTTGGTGAAGTTCATAGCTGACTAAAATGGGAGATTTGCACCAGGGCTGTCCATATGTATTCTTGACTGGTTTTATTGTAGAAAAATGGGTGAAGCTGAAGAAGGTGGTGGCAGATTTGAAAACTTGAGGAAGAAATGAGGCGGCACCGGCGCTGTAATAGCAAATCTGAAGGAAAATAAGAGTAGTGAAGGAGATGAGGTGGCTGGAAAAAGAAGTAGAAGAAGAAAGATGGATAGTGGCGAAGTCGACGGTAGTGGTAAGGTGGTGGATGGGAAGAAGTGGCGGCAAGAAGATAGAAGGAAGAAGAATAGACAAAATAAAAATTTGACTAAATAATGCTTCTCACGCGCTAGTTGAAGGTGCGTTTCACACATCATGCCATGTCAGTGAGAAATGTCTAATGGGTACACTTTTTGAGTAGGTGAAGTGTTCAATTGGAACAAACCTAAGATAAAGTGTCTCAGAGGAAAATCGAGACAAGTTTAGTGGTCCGCATATGATTTTGGCCTTGTTTTTTTAATGCTTCAGTTTTGGTAAATAACTGACACGTGGAGTTAGTTACATTGTCATTGTTTTCCTTTTTCTGTTAGCACAACGAGTAAGTATATTGAAATGCTCTTGCGCATGGTAAATAATAAATTCGCGAATTCTTTTATATGTGTCACGACCCAAAACTATCCTTGTTTTGATGGCGCCTAACGTGGAACTAGACAAGCCGATCTTTTACCAAAAACAACGCGATATTCCATTTTCAAAAATAAATTCACGTAATTAATAATAAAATTTCATAAAGAACATCTGAATAACAAAAGTGCAGAAAGAAAAGCCCGACATCGGGATGTCACTAGTCATGAGCATCTACAAAAAAATGTCCGATAATAGTAAGACTAATACAGTGTGGAAAACAACTAAAAACATCTATAGGAAGATAGGAGGGAGAAGAACAGGGCTGTGATCGCCATGAAGCTACCTCGCTAACTCTAATAGATCCGCGACAAATGAAATCAACACTCACTAGCAGGTCCAGTAATCCCTGGATCTGCACAAAAGGTGCAGGGAGTAATGTGAGTATGCCAACTCGGTAAGTAATAACAGTAAATAAAGACTGAGCAGTAGTGACGAGCAGTAAATTACATAAAGTCCACATCATGAAATCTCAGTAAATACAACACGCTTTCAAATCAATATATGAGTCAAATCACCTCATTTAAAATCCAGTTTTCGGTAAAATTCATTTGAAGACATTTTCAACAGTTTCAACAGAGGCTTAATGCAAAAGAGAGTGAAAGTGATGAAAATCATAAATAGCCCATCGAGGGAAACTCACTCGTATACATCCCCTCGGGCAGACATGAATCATAAACAGCCTCTCGGGCAAACATCACTCGTATAGAGCCCCTCGAGAAAACATGAATCATAAACAGCCCCTCGGGCAAACCTCACCATCACTCATATATAGCCCCTCGGGCAAAACATCACTTACAATCAGGGTACCCACGCTCACTGGGGGTGTGCAGACTCCGGAGGGGCTCCTTCAGCCCAAGCGCTATAACAAGCCACCTCGTGGCATATATCAATCAGGCCCTCGGCCTCACTAAATCATGAATCAATACAACATACTGCAGCGTGCAGTCCAATCCCATAAATTTCCTAACAAATCAGGCCATCGGCCTCACTCAGTCATCAACCTCAAGCCAATCGGGCATTTCAGTAAAAACAGGGAACTCCGCCCAAAACAACATTTATATGCCTCAAAATAGAGCAATAAAACTAAGATGTGCAGTAAAACAAGTATAACCATGACTGAGTATATATTTTCAATCAAAAACAGTGAGAAGATAAGCAGAAAAGGCCCCTAAGGGTCCAAATAGCTCTGGCACAAGGCCCAAATATGGCATTCAACCCAATTTACAGAAACTCTTTCTAAAACACATGATATCATATAGTTTCTATAAAATACGCAACTTTACAGGTGCTACAGAACGGACCAAGTCACGATCCCCAATGGTGCACGCTCACACGCCCGTCACCTAGCATGTGCGTTGTCACGACCCAAACCGAAGGGCCGCGACGGGCACCTGGTGCCTTACTCAACCGAGTACCAACGTAACATATCTTTCTTATCATACTATCAAGGGTAAATGAGATAGAAAACATGTCATGAGATAACAAGAATAAAACATAAGGGAATACTCAACATATGATGACCGAACATGATATACAAACTTATACATGTGACATACGGGCCTATAAGGCCGGCATGACCATTTGTAAACTCAAGACATAGGCAGACAAGGCCATACAAGTATCCATACACCTGACATCTGTCTACAAGCCTCTAAGAGTACATAGAATCATAAAGGTCGGGACAGGGCCCCGCCATACCAATCAATACATATCCAAAGCATACTGACCAAATAGGCAACTCCGGAGCAAGTGGAGTACACCAACACCTTCGCTGAGCTGATAGCCTACTAGGAGGAATGTCAACCTGTCTATCGGGATCTGCGGGCATGAAACGCAGCGTCCCCAGGCAAAAGGGACGTCAGTACGAATAAAGTACCGAGTATGTAAGGCAGGAAAGTATAAACAAGATCAGTAACGTAAAGAGAGATAGAGGAGATACAACCTGTAACATCTGAGTGCCTCTGGGGGCTACTGACATGAAATGCATAATACATATATATACATAAGCTTTTAAAAACATACGCCTCTGTGGGCATCATCATCATCATATCATACCCGGCCTCAAAGAGGACTCGGTAAAAACGTACCCGGCCATCATAAGGCTCGGTAGAATCGTACCCGGCCACGTGGAGCTCGGTAAACCCAACTGATCAGTGGTTGCACAATAGGTGCCATACCCGGCCGACTATAGCGTGGCTCGGTAGAGTAAAGTAGATACATATATAATGCATGCTGGAATCATGGAGTCACGTTCTAAACCTTTTGGAGTGACATAAGGTCATTGCACCATCGATTAACATTATGGACATCATACCATCAATATGAACTTCACTAGGACTCAAGGATCATATATACTTTCTTGGAATAACTTTGTAAGGAAAGAATAACATGGACAACCTTAGTTGCTAGGAGTAGATTCATTATGAAATAGCGTATCGTTTATGTTCGTTTCACTTTAGATCATGCCAAAAGAATGAAGGAAGAGCCTTAACATACCTTAAACATGTTGAGTCCTTAATACCTTCCAAGCAACTCTTCAAACAAGTCAACTCGATCTATCATAGCATAAGGAGATTCAAAATCAGTGTTGAACAAAGGCTAAGTCTGTAACTTAAGCTAGTAGCTCGTCTACGTAAATTCGGGCAGCATCTCCCTTGTAACAAGGGCCTCCTCCAATACCATATACCAACAACAACTGCCAGGGAAGTCCAGCAACCTATAAATATCAATAACAAGACACCATATAACAACAACAAGTCACAACTACTTCACGACGAGCGGCAAGCTCCGATTGGAATCCGTATAACCCATATCACCCCTTATAGACTTCTTACATTAATTTAAAACTATCATTAACATGATAATGAAGTCATTCATCAATGATTCCATTCTTATACCATATATTTATAACAAAGGAAACAATCCTCAACTCCAACTATCTTCAATTAGTAGCTTTATTCACTAGTTCATGTCTACTCCGTCCATTTAACTTAATCAACATCAAGATAACCTTAAGCACATGCAAGAACACAATACACACAACTCCTATAGTAACTTCAAGTCGAAATCCAAGTTATATTCAGCTCACAACAACCCTCAATAGCAGTACAACATCATAGAAGTGACTTAAGCTAATCCAAGTACTATCTTGTAGTTTATCATCCTAACAACTTAACCAACATACAAGCAAGCTTAAGAACAATTAGTAGGCTGTTATACTCACCTTAGACAGCAGCAACAACTTGGAATTTCATCCAAATACAGCCCACAACAATCCTCAATGACAACACAACCTCAAAGAGGTGTTGTTCTTCACTAGAACTAAGTTTTGATGTTGAAATATGGTGTAATCACTTTGGAATCACTTCAAACCCTTGTGGAATCTGTTTAGAAGGGTTAGGAGAAGTTTGGAGACGAAGTTGAGTTGAAAATAAGTGAAAAATAGGCGTCCAAATCATTTATAAATTGAAGTAGGTCAACCACCGCCTAAGTGGGTCCCATTAGGAGCTGCTTGCGCGGTCTCGCAAAAACACGAATATCTCTCTACTCCGATGTAGTATTGACGAACGGTTTAATGCGTTGGAAATTAGACTCGTAGATCTTCAATTTGATATGTAGATCATCCATTGATTCCAAGTATATTGGGAGAAAAGTGCATCTACATTTGACCTAAATTTCAGCACATTATGAATGCAACTTGTGATGACCTTTGCTAACTTTTGTTCGATAACTCGTTTGACTTAAAAACATAACACACGACTATCATACGACTACAATAAATCATAAGTTAACCTCCTCATCATGTTAATCACCCTAGTCTCACCCTAAAATAATATGTTATAACATTCCAAACTTGTCGATTTTTGACGAAACTTATTTTCTTCAATTCGTTTAGCGACTAAGCTTTCCAACCCTTTTGGTACTTGTTATTCATGATCTTAAATATTTGTAACCTCCAAGGTAACATGATTAACTTACTTTATTTGCTTCCAAATATAATCTCATTTTCGAGCTTACATCAATGACTTACGACGTACTCTCACGTATGAAAACTTGGGGTGTAACATTACGAACCTACTCCAACTCCCAGAATTCCATTCCGACTCCGATATCAAAATTTTCACGGCCGACCAGAAATCGCCAAATTTCCAATTTCGCCAATTCAAGCCTAATTCTACCACGGACCTTCAAAACACAATCCGGACGCGCTCCTAAGTCCCAAATCACCTAACGGAGCTAAAGAAATCATCAAAATTCAAATCCGAGGTCAAATACTAAAAAGTCAAAACTTGGTCAAACCTTTCAAATTTAAAGTTTCAAGCTGAGAATCATTCTTCCGAATCTATTCCAATTATCCTGAAAATCAAAACCGACGATTTACGTAAGTCATAATCCATCATATGGGACTCGTCATGCCCGAGAATTGGCGAGCAAAGTGCAAATGCTCAAAACGACCGGTCGGGTCGTTACATCCTCCCCCACTTAAACATATGTTCATCCTCGAACGTGCTCAAAGTTGTTCCGAAAACCATCAAACTGATGTATAAACTTTCCATACACATACTCGTAGGTGATCCCACGTCACCCTATCCCATATAGGTCCGATAGCACAACATAACTGAAATTTCACAATTCAACCTAGCCCATAACCTTAGAACCGAATTTCCACTTTCGAAATTATCTATAAGATTAGAATTACACATCTACACACTGAATAAGTCTGAACACGCTGTATCAAGCCATAACCGCAACTCAAGATGAAATCACATGATATACCACACAACTCAAACACTCATAGCGATAACTTCTAATCACATCAGCTGCTCATACAACCCAATACCGGTAATAAACCTCTTATCAAACAAAGCCTCATTCCAACACTTTCGTATACTGCGAATGATGAAAGAAACACGCAGAAATCATAATCATTCCTCAGATCAACCAGTCATGAAGTTCTCTCTCATTCGGCAAGGTCTATAGTAAATTTCTAAACCGAATTTTGATATTATCCTTCCAACATGCTGAAATCGAATCCGATAGTATTCATCCTAGGTCCAATGACCTCATCTCATCCAACACGACTACTCTAGTGACATGACACATCAACACCATCTAAAGCCACAACACGTGTAATCCGCGCACCAATAAGCAATAATCCAAATGTACTCAAATCATGGAAAATGACTCAAATAAGAGAGCTGTACCACAAGCTCACCAGTACCACCTCAACACGATGCTAAGAACCCATCACACACCATAGAACCAGAACACACGAATCTAACCCGAAGGATCATATCCCAACATAACTTCGTTGCAGTGCGTGACCCCATCCAAACGCTGGTCTACATATATACCTCGAGCCACCCTACTCAAAATCCATACCCATTCGAAATTCGACATCAAGAACCCAAAGTGCATTACCACAACCACGGAGAGCAAATAACACAACGCCACCATCTAAAAGAACATAGCTAACGTGCAATCAATCACGCAATACCCGAATACTCATCTTGCTCAAGTTCCCGCTATAAGCCCAAATAGAACTGCACCATGTGTGCATATAACCAAATAAGCATAACTCCTCGTAGCATAGAAGAGTAACTCACAAATAAATCTCGGAACACGAATATGCTTAACAACAACCAAATGGCTCCTCTCTCAGCAATAACAGTTCGGAGTCAACATATCCGACTCGATGCAGAACACACATCCATGTTGGGCCTACCAATGAACCCCAAATCAACTCTGGTCACCCACAATAGATGAATAACTCTCCGAAATTTCACAATGACTGAATCATAGCACATACTGTCATCTGACTAGCTTGCCTACATCTTCACAGTCTACAACCACGAAACAATCTACTCACGAGAGCTCCCAGTCTCCAAATCCGCAGAACATACGAATCACCATCTCTGATCTCAACTCTACCGCCTGGATGTCCACACTCCTCCAATTACACAGTCACCCCACGAGGAATACTTCTGAAATTCTTCTGTGCCACAAAGCAAAATTTGAACTCCAGCAGTCGATCAAAAGAGAGTGCGGCAATAGCAATGAAGTATCCATAACTCAAACGCATTGCCCTTTCTGAAATGTATACTCTTATCAAGCCGTACCAGTTAGTAATATCATTTACCGAGTCATCTGAAACTGTCCATGCTGCCTAAGAATTTATGACCTTCCTTTCAGAACCGAACTGTGACCTTACACATGCAAATATCAATCCTACACAATATACCGCATATACCATGCCATCCTATGATAAATATGAGAACTTTATAATCCACTCCGAGTCACAAGCAACTACATACTCAACTAGCCAAGAACTTTCCATTTGATCCCATCTAGGAGAAAATCACTATACATCACATGTTCCTCACGCCAGTAGAAAATATGCATCTCTAACCGTGGTAGAAAACATCAAGAACTCTCTGAATCCCATCTGCACAAAACCAAACTGTCAGGAATGAATCCTTCTAACTCGACCAAGCTACGCAGGTCACCAAAACCCAAGAGCCTTGCCACGAAACACCTGTAGGAACTCATTACCTCATAAGCACCCAAAGAACCAATCATATCCCTTACCATGCCGATCCACCCTACTACCAAGTTGTTCTATTTATCCGAGTTCCTTTTGAATTACCTTCAAATTGATGCTTCTCCTCGCCATGATACGACAATCCTCAACCCTGACTCACCACACGAGACCCAAGCATAAAACCGCACCGCCCTAAGGCTTATAAGCCGCTGAATACTCTCTTAAATATTCCCGAAAGTACCACATTCAAAATACTTACCCTGAAGAGACTTCCTGCGAATCTAAAGCCATTACCTTCACCTTCCTGATAATGATATGTATAATTCCTAATGATATAGAAATGCCACAAGTCTTGACACCATTCAATGTAACCTCAATTCTAGCCAATTACTCATCCTGAAGATCCCAAATCGTTACATATAAATTTGAATCCATTTAGAACCATTCTCGAGAGTCATCCACTCTACTCAGGTCTCCATTATCTGACCAAACGAACCGAACGACCTGTGTCCCATTAGTACAGCAACACCTAAGTAGATAACCCATTTTTCTAAGCAGCCGAGCGATTTCCTACTCCATACACATTACATCCCTTACAACAATAACTAAATCATCCAATATTTCTCATACACCCATAAAGCATAACACAACCCTTATCCGAAATTTCCTTTACTCGAGTCATCCTCGATCTAAATCTCTGTAAGTCACAACTGATTCACCAGTATGCCTGAAACTGAAACTAATACAACACATAATTGTGCAATCAACTGATCAATAGCAGACTCCCCCACTTGGATCAAAGCCATAGATCAAAACACACAAAAACTCATAATGCCCATACTCTATTACTGCTATAATACCATAGTGAGATTCAACTAGATCCTCTCGTAAGCTCATGCAACACAAACCATCTAGTATTTTAAATTATCTGCAAATCTCGCGTTCACCCACGTAACAGACAAGCCCACTCTCATAAGCGATCCAAACTCAAATTGTACTACATATGACTCACTGGTAAAAGAGGACTCCCAACAAACAACATAGGGATCACACAAACCTCGAAACACCTCGTAGGAGATAACCGACCTGCTTAGCCTCAAACTGGTATCTCTCTATATTCTTCCATAATCATAACTATTACGCAATCACTTAATCCCCCTGATTCTGAACTCATAACACAACATGAAGGTCTACTCCACTCCACAACTAAACTACACAAGAGGTCCTTCAACACACCCATAGCTCAAGGCCATACATCAAACCAGGATAGAAATCAAGCACCAAATAGTTCCTTCTACACCTCAAGCAGACCTTTCTCGTCACATTAAATCATATGAACACATCTCGCAGTCACATCATACTCATCACGTAGCCATCCAGCCATCACTTCCACTAATAGGGACACTACCGACCATATAAATTCAAAAGAACGTGCTCACACAATCAACACCTCAGTGCTCAAGCTACAATCAAAATCCGGCCTCAAGTCCTCCAGACTGGCCCACCACCAACACACAGAAATCACATCTCACACCTCATCCAGAGAATCATAAGCCGTCGAGGCACAGCTGATATCGAGCGCTCATGTGCGCATACGAATGCGTGGAAGGAATTCAAAGAGTTACACTTCAAGCTGAATCAATGTCGCACGATAAGAATTCAAGAATGTGGAATTTCCTAAAGGTTCTGCAGCCTCTCAAAAATAAGTACATACGCCTCCATGCCGATCCGCAAGACTCTACTAAACCTGTTCATGACTCGTGAGACCTATGTAACCTAGGCTCTGATAACAACTTGTCACGACCCAAAACTACCTTTGTCGTGATGGCACCTAACGTGGAACTAGGCAAGCTGACCTTTTACCAAAAATAACGCGATATTCCATTTTCAAAGATAAATTCTCGCTAATTAATAATAAAACTTCATAAAGAACATCTGAATAACAAAAGTGCGGAAAGAAAAGCCCGATATCGGGGTGTCACTAGTCATGAGCATCTACTAAAAATTGTCCAATAATATTAAGACTAATACAGTCTGGAAAACAACTAAAAACATCTATAGGAGGATAGGAGGGAGAAGAGCAGGGCTGCGATCACCATGCAACTACCTTGCTAACTCCAATAGATTCGCAACAGATGAAATCAACACTCACTAGCATATCGAGTAACCCTTGGATTTGCACACAAGGTGCAGGGAGTAATGTGAGTATGCCAACTCAGTAAGTAATAATAGTAAATAAAGACTGAGCAGTAGTGACGAGCAGTAAAACACATAAAGTCCAGATCATGAAATCTCAGTAAATACAACATGCTTTCAAATCAATATGTGAGCCAAATCACCTCATTCAGTTTTTGGTAAAAATCATTTGAAGACATTTTCAACAGAGGCTCAATGCAAAAGAGAGTGAAGTGATGAAAATCATAAATAGCCCCTCGGGCGAAACTCACTCGTATACAGCCCCTCGGGCAAACATGATCATAAACAGCCCCTCGGGCAAACATCACTCGTATACAGCCCCTCGGCCAAACATGAATCATAAACAGCCCCTCAAGCAAACCTCACCATCACTCATATACATCCCCTCGAGCAAAACATCACTCACAATCAGGGTACCTGCGCTCACTGGGGGTGTGCAGACTTCGAGAGGCTCCTTCAGCCCAAGCGCTATAACAAGCCACCTCGTGGCATAAATCAATCAGGCCCTCGGCCTCACTAAATCATGAATCAGTACAACATACTGCAACGTGCAGTCCGATCCCATAAATACCTCACAAATCAAGCCCTCGGCCTGACTCAGTCATCAACCTCTCAAGCCACTCGGGCATTTCAGTAAAAACATAGAACTCAACCCGAAACAACATTTATATGCCTCAAAACATAGTAATAAAACTGAGATATGCAATAAAACAGGTATAACCATGATTGAGTATAGATTTTAAATCAAAAACAGTGAGATGATAAGCAGAAAAGGCCCCTAAGGGTCCAAATAGCTCTGGCACAAGGCACAAACATGGCATTCAACCCAATTTACAGAAACTCTTTCTAAAACACATATCATATAGTTTCAACAAAATGCGCAACTTTACAGCTGCTACGGGACGGAACAAGTCACAATCCCCAACGGTGCACGCCCACACGACCGTCACCTAGCAAGTGCATCACCTCAAATTAGTAAAACGATACGAATCCGGGGTTTTATACCCTCGGGGCTAAATTTACAATCATTACTTACCTCAAACCGGTCAAATCCCTATTCCGCGATGCCCTTGCCTCTCGAACCGGCCTCCAAATGCTTCGAATCTAGCCACAAACAATTCGATACAATCAACACGATCTAAAGGAATTAATCCCATAAGAAAATGCTAAGCTTTAGGCAAAAAGCCAACTCAAAAGCTGGGCCCCGGGCCCACGTCTCGAAATTCGACAAAAGTCGCATTATCCGACAACCCATTCGATTATAAGACTTACCATACTAGTTTCACTCAAATCCGACCTCAAATAGGCTTTCAATTTCACGAAAAATCATTTTACGAAGCGCCACCAATTTTCCCCAAATTCCATCCCAAATCACAAATCGAATGATGAATTCAATGATATATTCATGAATATTAGCCAAAACCGAGTTAGAATTACTTACCCAGATGATTTCCTTGAAAAACTCCCGAAAATTCGCCTCAAACCAAGCTCCCAAAGTCCAAGATGTGAAATAAAACCATAAACCTCGCTTATATAGTGCTATCTGAACCTCTTCACCGCAGTCCGCAAAATTCCAAGCGCGGCCGCGCCTCCCAGGTCCTGCGGTCGCGAAAAAATGGTGCGGCCGCACCTTTTGGTGGCTGACCTGCCAAGCTTTAGTATTTTGGTCATAACTTTTTCTATAGATGTCCAAATGATGACTTCTTTATCTTTCTGGAAACTAGACACGAAGAGCTACAACTCTTATTTTTGAATCATCTCATATTTCCTTATAGATCAAAATATATAGTCTTCCGAAGTCGGACCAGCGGATCTGCAGAACTTCCCCTGGAGTGCGGCCGCGGCAAAAATATGCTGTCAGCGCCCCCTCCTCCGCGGTCCGCAAAATTATGCTGAGGTTTGCATTTTTAAAGCACCAAAACAATACCAGAGTTCCGGAAATGCCCGGACTCGCTCAAAACTCACCCCAAAACACACCCGAGATCTCCGGAACCTCAACCAAAGGTAACATCACGTCCTAAAATACCATACAAACTCAATCAAGCTCTCAAATCGCATCAAACAATAACAAAAACATGAATCGCACGCTAATTCAAGCTTAATGAACTTGAAACCTCAAACTTCCACAACCGATGCCGAAACCTATCAAACCTCGTCCGAATAACCTCCAATTTTGCACACACGTCACAAATGACATTACGAATCTACTCCAACTCCCGAAATTCCATTCCGACTCCGATATCAAATTTTCCGTTGCTGACCGGAAATCGCCAAATTTTCAATTTCGCCAATTCAAGCCTAATTCTACCATGGACCTTCAAAACACAACCCGGACGCGCTCCTAAGTCGAAAATCACCTAACAAAGCTAATGGAAACATCAAAATTCAAATCCGAGGTCAAATACTAAAAAGTCAAAACTTGGTCAAACCTTTCAAATTTAAAGCTTCAAGCTGAGAATCATTCTTCCGAATCTATTCGGATTATCCTGAAAACCAAACCGACGATTTACGTAAGTCATAATACATCATACGGGGCTCGTCATGCCCGAGAACTGACGAGCGAAGTGCAGATGCTCAAAACGACCGGTCGAAATGTTACGATATACTACTACTGAATATTAGTAGTATACTTTTTCGTAGAATTAAAAATCAACCGACTTGTGTTTTACTTAAATCCAACTGTTTGCCATCAATTCTTAACTTTAAGGACGTACGACGGACTCTTTAAGAAATAAATATATCATCATTTCCTATTTTTTAGTTTTTTTTTTCCCTCAGGAATGGGTGGTTAGATGTTTGGTAGGAATGCAATGTGCTTTTTGTCGAAATACAATCATAGAAGAATAGTTTATTTCATCATATATATATATATATATATATATATATATATATATATATATATATATATATGGCGAAATTAATAAAAAAAGAAATACAATGAAATGCTATAGCCGCCAGTTTAGCATGCCGAGTGATGCAATCAAACCTCTCTTCTTTTATATTAAAAAAGTTATCATTTCGAAGCGTGCAATTTGTTGGTGCAACTTTAAATTGGGTCCCTCATAAACCCATGCTTGCTTGCTTCTGAATATGGCAGTTTCAATGGGTCCAATAATATGGCTAATTTATACATAAAAGTTAGATAGATTGAATCAAGTTGAAGCTGAATAATCTATTCATTAAGTGAAACTTGTTCTAATCGTAAATCAATTTATCACCAATCGATGGATAGGTTGAAGTTCAGGTTCAAGTCATATGAAGTGTTAGTGAGAATGATGTTGATCCTCCTAAAAATGAGGGGAAGAAAAAAATATTGAAAAGAAAAAGATATTTTCAAACTCTAATTTTAATCACTTGAAAATACTGGCGTTGTTCTCATCAAATGTGAAATACAATAGTTTTCTCAGATCACTTTTTCCGTTTGCTCGTTTAAGTGAATTGACAAATTACAAGGTGATGATCACCATCAATGAAAAGAATATAGAAGCAGTGTTAGAAATTAACAAGAAAATTAATTATGAACTGATCTGCTTAGTCAGAAACACAGGATTCAAATTCAAAGATGCCTTAATATTATTGAAAAAGATTACTGTGAATCAAAGTTCGAAGAGATGCAAGTTCTCAAGTCATCATGGAACCTTTTGAGTGGAGTATAAACATCATGTTTTTCATATAACATTTTGTGTATATATATAAGTGATTAATTATATTATTGATCACTGGTGAAACAAAAATTATAAATGTTTGAAAAATTGCGTGTTCTTGTTGATTTCTTCGGGTAATGGGAATAGAATCCACGCACATTCTATAGGAAGCTCCTACCGATATCACTAAACTATCGTCTGTCTTGGCAATTTAGGTTACAAGAATATGTTGCTCTATCTACTGTGCAAAACCCGAGCTTATTGCTACTCTAGATAAAGAAATTTTACAGAAACTTGAATTTGCTCAAGAAAGACATTTATTTTATTGCAACAGTCATTTATCTTGGCAACAATTTTATATTTTATGGTAGATATTGACGTGAGATAAACTGTTGCTCATGGGGCATAATTTATGATTGTAAAATCTCTGAGATAAGTTTTTCTTATAAAGGAGGAGTTATAGAGTATTTTTTAAGTTGAAGTAGCATAAACTTTTGCTCATGGGGCATAGTTTATGATTGTAAAATCTCTGAGATAAGTTTTGCTTATAAAGGAGGAGTTATAGAGTATTTTTTAATAAGTTGAAGTAGCATAAACTTTTGCTCATGGGGCATAGTTTATGATTGTAAAATCTCTGAGATAAGTTTTGCTTATAAAGGGGGAGTTATAGAGTATTTTTTAATAAGTTGAAGTAGCATAAACTGTTGCCCATGGGGCATAAGTTGTAGTTTTAAAGCCCTCGAGCTACGTTTTTCCTTTGATGCAGGAGTTATAGAGTATTTAATAAGTTGGACACAGTAAGATAGTGTAAATTGTTGCTCATGGGACACAAATTGTGGATTTAAAGTACTTGAGCAATGCTTTGCCTATAAGTCAGGAGTGAGGCAGTGTAAATTGTTGCTCATGGGACACCAATTGTGGATTTAAAGTTCTTGAGCAACGCTTTGCCTATAAGGCAAAAGTGAGGTAGCATAAATTGTTATTTTAAAGTCACTGTGGTAAGTATGACCTTTGAGGCATGAGTCATAGAGTATCCTATAAGTTAAACACGGTAAGATGTGTGAAATGTTGCCAATGAAAATAAATTGTGGCTTCAAAATCTCTGATCTAAGTTTTGCCTATGAGGCAGGAGTTGTTGAGTATCTCATAAGTTGGACAAAGTGAGTTAGTATAAAGTGTTGCCCATGGGAAATACGTTATGACTTCAAGGTCTGTTAGCTAAGTTTTGCCCATAGGACATGAATTATAGAGTATCTCATAAGTTAGTCATAGTGACGTAGTGTAAAGTGTTGTCTTTGCCGCACAACTTACGGATAGAAATTAAGATAACAAACATATTTATATATCTAAAAAAAAAAAAAGGCATCAGAAAGCTTGCTGCACATGAAAATATTTTTTTATAATAAACCCTGATGAAGAAGTTTAGAAGACCACAGTGGAATATCCCTTGAGCATAAGAAAAGCAAAGGAGACTGGAAATTGTTTTAGCAAATAATTGCTAAATTAATTAGTAACAAGATAATGGGGTGAATCTCAGTTGAGCTTAATAAATTCTAGATCAAATAAAGCGAGATTCTTGTTTAGTGAGGAGAGTTTAAGAGCATTAATTAGTGAGTTTAATATACTCAGATTGATAAAATATATAATATCATAAATGTACAATAAATGCAAGAAACAACAATGATTATAGCGTAAAGGAACTTTCACCCGATGATTGTGTGATTGGGTATTTCGTAATCCTGACGATATGAAAGGGTATGCAGTTAATATGAATGTGGAATCTTTGAGATTTATGGATGAAAGTTGTATACCATGCGCTTGAATAAAGTGGACCAACAATTCTTTGGTATATTCTTCTCTCAATTTTACAAAATGATTCTTGGTTCCCAAAAAGACAGATCCCTTTCTTGTTCACTATCTCCTCCTATTTATAAGGGACAGTCCCAAAAAAACTCTTGAAAGTACAATATAAAGAATATCCCAAGGAATATTCTTCCTGTTTCTTTCTAAGTTTAGGCTACCGTTATTATCTTATTCCGGCTGCCCACTTCTAGTCGTCGGCCTTTATCATGACGACCGTCAGTCGCTGTGTCGTGGTTGACCCCGTCGTGGTTACTAAATTCGGACCTATACAGAAATCTCCCATTATTCATTAAACTTAGGTTAAGAAAAGCCTCCGTTGTTTCGCATGCCTTTTGCTTTGTCTCTTCCGCAAGGCTTTTGTTTCTAGGATAGAAGGATATTTTAATCCAATTATTATTCAGGGTGTGTTTGGAACGGAGAAACTAATCTTTCCATATTTGGTTAGCTTAAATGTTTTGAAAAATATTTTCCTTCTGAACTCATTTTTCTCCAATTGGAGGAAAATGTTTCCTTATCAAGAGAAGAGAAAACATTTTCCAAAACTCCTTTTCAACCTTCCCCACCTTATTCCCCACACCCCATACTCACCCACCCAACCCCACCTCACGCCTACCCACCCCACCCCCTCTCTACAAAAATTTTGTTTTTTTTCAAATTTCAGTATTTTTTTTCGGTCACCACCCACCCTGCTACCCCACGCGAAAAAAAATTTACCTTTTTTTTGTAATTTTAAATTTCTATTTTTTCATGTTTTTGCATCCCCCCCCCCCCCCCGGCACAAAAAAAAAAAATTTTTTTTCTAATTTCAGTTTTAGTTTTTTCATCTATCGATTTACAGGTTTAAAATTTTACAAGTTCCAAAGTTACGAGTTCGGAGGTTTATGTGTTTGGAAGTTACGGGTTTAGAAATTATAAAGTTTACGGGTTCGAAAGTTCCAGCGATTCGGAAGTTTATGAAAAGTGTGGGTTCGGAAGGTTGTAGTTCGAAAGTTTATGGCTTCATGTTTATTGTATCTAAATTATTTATGAATACCCTTAAGAAGTTATTTTGCTTAATTTGCGTACCAAACACCGAAAAATGAATAAAATTACTACTTGTTTTCCAAGAAAATATTTTCTTGGAAAATATTTTCCGTTATACCAAACACACCCTTAGAGGAGGCCAATTTCGCTCAAACTGGTTAAATTGGCTGAAATATTCAAGGATTAGTTACCTCCTATAGCAAAGGTTGATACCTTATTTATTTTAAATAAATTCCCTTTTAAAAAGTTATATTCCATAGCTACCTTTTGATTTTTATAGTCAAATATCTATTTATGATTACCTCCTACCCTTAAGTCATAAAATAAGATTTGTATTATTTTTCTCTCTCATTCTTTCACATTTTTCTCCACCCTCTCCCTCAACGCCAGTTTTTTCCATGAATACAAACTCATGGATTCTCTCTCATCAGTTCCTCCGTCGATCGTTCTTCTTCCTAGAAAGCTTCTCCGCCGCCACCACCATCAGCAGCGAATCTCCGCTGGAATTGGAGAAATTGGTATTGGAGAGAACGTAATTTGGAAGCTTTGATAGCAGAAGCTTGTTGCTCTTCTGTTGTTGGAGCTTTGCATGGTCTTCCGTGCATTTTATTTTCACACACAATTAACATACAGATGAGTTATCAGGGGAAGTTTTTGCTTTGGTTTTAAGGAATTCTCTGCAAAGTTGCAATTTAGTTGTGTGGTGGTTTTGAATAAATGTTAGATGTGATCTGCAAAGATGTGATCTGCAAATTGTAATTTTTTCAATTGGTTTGTTCTCGCATAACGTTGCTTTCTATTGCCGGAATGGTATCACAGTAATGGGAACAATGACGTTTCGAGTCAGAATCGCGGCCCTCTCGACGAGACGGCATTAGGGTTGTTCTTGAACAAAGACGACGGAGTTTGGGGCTGAGCAACTTGAAGATTTTGTTACCTTTTTTTAAGTGTATTTCAATGTATCTCGTTGTATTTTCATGTGTTTTGTTGTATTCATTGTCTTTTTTGTCATTGTATTTCAGTGTATCTCGCTGTATTTCATGTATTTTGTTGTATTCACTGTCTCGTTATATTCCATGAATGTATTCATATGTTTTTTTAATTAATATAATTAATGTATTCAGATGTATTATATAATTTCTCTGAAGATTGCTATGTTTTTGGGGTGTTTTTCGGTTGAGAATCTTTTTTATAACTAGAAATACAAATTTTGTGTGTTATAATTGAGTTTGTTGAGTTATATTAGGAGTCTATTATGTTAATTGATTCGCTTTCCGTTTAAAAACAGTGTAATCCCTGCTTCACACCATGAATACAGTCGAATACACTCGAATACAAAAATCTATCTAGCTGTAATCCCCTGTTTCATGCCTAGAAATGCTACTGTATTCATGAATACAGTAGCTTAAATACACCGAATACACTCTAAAAAATCAGTGAAAATATAGTTATAGAAAGTAATATAGTAAATGATAGCTACAACTAGCTAATAACCATTAAAACATAGTGGTTTCTGAAAGTTTCTCAATATTCAAACCACCGCTTAATGTATCCTATTTATGTACATTTTTTTCCCAACCTATTTATGTACATCACTTACTAATTTTTCTTGTATTTGTATTAAGTCTAGATCTTTTATATTTAAACTATTATTATTTAAATCTAAACAAGTTTTTTTTAAATAAAACAGAGATTTAAATTCTCTCCATCTCTATTAAAAATTATCAAACTCTATAGATTCTTTTTCCATTTATAATTCTTCGTAGAAGGAGACAATCCTCTTGACCCAAGTCCGGTCCCCTTCAACAATAACCCCTTAAGAAATTATATTGCGATGCAATTCTAATAATTATTTGATAATTTATATATTGTTATGAAATACATATTTATATGGATGTCCACTAATCAAATATAACTCCCACTACTCTTCTCTATTATGTAGATAACCCCCACTACTTCTCACCATTATTGTTGTAACTCCCTCACCTCCATAACCTCCCCATGATCTTCCTCCATGATCTCAAATGTTTAATGTCATGTTTATGACATTCTTTTGTATGCCTCTATGTAATCCTATAAATAGAGGGTTTTGGCATCACAATGTACATACTTGAATACATGGAAGAAATAAGAATCTCTCCTCCCTTGCTCCCTACATTCTTGTCTATTTGCTTGTTTTATATTATTACTTTGAGCTAAGTTTTGTAACACGTTATCAGCACGAGTCTCTATCCAATTGAGTTACTACATCTACAAAATTGTCTTACATCGGAAAAAGCATATGTCTGTTGTGCCTGATATTCCTTTGGAAGAGATGAGTTTTTCTTTTCTATTTAGCAATTTTAAATAATGGTATGAAATATAATAAAAGGAATAACAAGGTTGAGGAGACTGGTACATCGTGAAAAGGCATATAATGCTAAGATACGTTTTCTAATTTTTTTTTAATTAATTCATTTTCTTGTTAGTATTTCTCAAAGGTTCTTTATTTGTCGGGAAAGTTTCCAATACTAAGTATTACTTTGTAAAGTTGAAAATACTTAGATGTAAATTAATTTCTACTTCATGTTTTTCTTTTTAATATTTATTGTAAGTTTAGTCTAATCTCTTTCACCTAATGTTCAGGTTAGATGTTATATGAGAATCAGAAGCATATAATGATGCAGCTAAATGTTACATACTAAACCAGAGACCAAAGATGTACATAAATTAAGGAGCTACGCCAGCTTTTGCAAAGTGATTTGAAGAACTTTGATTCCTTTGTTACCAGTAAATAGATACTTATTGTGTAACACATATATGAGTTTATTTTTATAACTATTAAAAGTAGTATACCATGAAAGTCTCAAGGGTGAGTCTACTTTGGCATATTATGCCATTAATTAAGGATAAGACGGTGGGTTCAAGTCCCAACGCACCATGAGGGTAAGACATCGGGTTTTGAGTCCTGATGATCCATGATTGTAAAAGTTGGGTTCGAGTCCCAACTCATTATGGCCTAACATGTCTTTATATGGGTAGGCATTGGGTTTGAGTTCCAATGCACCATATGGATGACATAGTGATGACTAAAGAAAAATAATGTATTTTTCATGGAAAAGCATGAATCTTGTCCCACTTGATTTGCACCATTCTTGAAGTAAATGTGGTAGCAATGCATAATAAGTAAATGAAGACAAGTGGTTGACCAATGAACATGGGCGTGCCATTGATCAAATAATAATAGTCATCATTGTGGTAATTGTAAAAATGAGAACAATAAGGGTTCTCGAAGTAATCCTTCAATAGGTGAAGGAAATATTTACCATCAAATTGGTATGAAAAATTTATAAAGCACGTCGCGATAATTATACTCCATTCTTTGAAGAGAATGTGACTTGTGCATTGAGAATGCAGATTCATTCCTGAAGGTGAATGTAACAATATGTGATAAAAGTAATGAATAAAGACGTGCAATGCATGATTGGATACACACCACAATTCACCTCTAAGGGAGGTTTGAGAGAAAGAGAGATAGTGAATATTAGTGTGTGATTACATGAATATGTCATTGGTCGCGTACATGTGGTACGCCAAAAATAATTTGACATGCCTTATAAAAAGTTATTAAAAGCAAAAGTAAAGCAAGAAATGATTTTGCTTATGATGATTTTGACCATGACAATTATTATGATATGATTTTCTCCGTGAAGGAGACATTCACCATACGGATGGTGTGACAAAAGATATTATAGTACAAAATCAATTAAGAGCTCCGGAAGAGCTAACTTGTTACTACCCGGATGAATGAAATTATTCATGACATTGATATTGTAGTAAGTCTCAAAAGAAACTTTTTGAGTTTCAAATGTATTAGCCAAAGTGGTTGGCATATTGAGACTATAAATGAAAGGAAGATTGAATATCTTTATATGGATAACCCCCACTACTCTTCTCCATTATGTAGATAACCCCCACTACTTCTCACCATTATTGTTGTAACTCCCTCACCTCCATAACCTCCCCATGATCTTCCTCCATGATCTCAAATGTTTAATGTCATGTTTATGACATTCTTTTGTATGCCTCTATGTAATCCTATAAATAGAGGGTTTTGGCACCACAATGTACACACTTGAATACATGGAAGAAATAAGAATTTCTCCTCCCTTGCTCCTTATATTCTTGTCTATTTGCTTGTTTTATATTATTACTTTGAGCTAAGTTTTGTAACATATATATGAATTTGGTGAAAATATTTGGTTATTTTTGCGTAAAGAAAAAGATCTCAAAAGGAATTTTTTTACATTATATAATGTTATGTCATGTGGCATCTTTATGTTGGAAAACTAATTCAAAGTTGTAATAGAAAACCTTAGATATTTAGAATTTGGTTATTTAGTTCATGTCTAAATATGATTTGCAGTTAGAATAAATATAGGAATTCGTGTTTCTAATTGAAATATGTTTTGTACTATTATAAATATGGGTATTAGTAACTTATTTTATTATGTGAATAAAATAAAAAATTGATGAAAATTTATGAGAATTGCAGAGAACTTTCAGAAATTTATAAATAAAATATTTTTCCTCACTTTATAACCTCCCAGGTCGACTTAGTGGAGAAAACACTCAAAATTGTAGGTGTCCATGTATCTCATGGTGTTATGTCAATCTGGCCTTAAGTGGATTACCGTCTTCATTCAATGGCTATAGAAATTACTTATTCCACCCAAAATAAAACAGTTGCTATGGCTTTGGGAGAGACTACCTACAGCTATAATTTTTTATCACATAGATACTTTGAGCTGTATTTTTTCCATCACATACCTTAAGTGCATTTTATAATCACAATTTAGACCTCTTTGTATGAAAACTCTTGTAGGTAGTCTCTTTCATATCTCCTTGTATAATTTTTTTTTAACATTTTAGCCGTATAACTTTTTTGTACACTTGTATATCTAGTTCAATATAATGACAACTTAATCTCCAACATTCCCATAATCCCATTGCGTTTTGGCTTCTAAATTTAGTTTGAGCAGCTGATGATTGGAAGCTTAATATGCGTTGTCTCTGGTTCATCACCAATCATCAAGCATACCTCTCGCACTACTAGAAAAATCTTAATTTCTGACCGAAATTTGAGATTGAATATATAATGGTCGCTAATGCGACTGCAGTAGTCGGAAAATGATTTTAATTTTATTACCTATTTTCCTAAAATAATATTGACTGCTATTCTGATTAAAGCAGTGGAAAAACAACGCAGAAATTTCCCGCCTTCACATTTGCGACCGATTCAGTCGCAAAGTGAAAAGTCAAAAAATATGTTGACCCAATAAAATTGGCTGTGCCGGTCGGAAATATAAAATTTAAACAAAAAAAATATATTTGACACTTTGCTACCGCGATAGTCGGAAACCCAAATTAAAAATTAGACACGAGATCCCTATTTCCCCAATTTCTTTCACAATCTCTCTCTCTATATATATATATATCTTTTTCCTCTCTACTTTCTCTTTCACTGACCAATCGACTGACGGGGCAAACAGTGGTTGAAGACGGCGGCAAACGGTGGTTGACGACGGCAAGCATCAGTGCAAAGATCTGTGAAATCCCCTCTTCTCGGTTGGTTTCTCTCATTCTTATAACCTAGAAACTTTGTGGGTTTGGTCATCTAGTAAAATTTTGAATTTCTTAACAAATAATTTCACTTGCATTGGTATTATCAGTTAAAGAAGTAAAAAACATTCTGTAACTTTGCTTTATTTCTGTCTTTGTTTATGCGTTTCTCTTGCCATCACACTATAATTGTTGGTTTAAGTTGTACTTGGATTTAGAATTTCTCTATTTTACTGTGTTATGTGTGTTTTCCTTTGCTATTTATGTGTACTCGGTATTTCATTAGGCAATGCCTCTGATAAATTGAAAAAATTAGTATGACTATAAGAATAGCTGCACGACAATTGGTGTTGTTGTTGGTAATTGGGTTAATCTTACTGGCTAAGTCAGCAACAAGTTGACCTAGTATACTGGAGCAGCACATTTGCCCTAAGGTTTAATTCTTTGGTTCAATGACTTTGGAAAATAGTTGGTTATAAATAATTTTTGGTACTATTTTTGGATAGGTCTTAGGGAAGCATTGTTAGCATTGTTGCTGAGAATGTGGAAGACAATAATAAATATTTTTGTAGAGAAGATCGATGCTTAATGTAACGACCCGACCGGTCGTTTTGCTTTCTAGAATTCCATCCCCCTAAATAAGACTCCCCATACTTGCTTTTACTGATTCATGACTTGCGGGGATGGTTGGTTCGGGATTTGGAAGAGTTCGGGTTGAAATTGGAACACTTGGTTCCTTAAGGTTGGCCTAAAAGACCAAGTTTGACTTCGGTCAATATTTTGAGCAAACGACCTCGAAATCGAGATTTGATGGTTCCAATAGGTTCGTATGATGATTTCGGACTTGGGCGTATGCCTTTTTCGGGTTTTGGATGAACCAGGAGCGTTTTGGCGCCTAATAATGAAAGTTAGTTCTTGAAGAACTTTGAAGTTCTTTAAATTTGGTTTGGAGCAGGTTTTGGTGATATCGATGTTCGAATTGAATTCCGAGATCGGGAATAGTTCCGTAATATCATTTAAGACTTGCATGCAAAATTTGGTATCGATCCGAGTAGTCTAAGTATGATTCGACGCATTCGGCGAATTTGGAAAACTTGAAGTTCAAAGTTTGATTAAATTTGGTTTTGGGGTGTGATTCTTGGTTTCGTTATTTTTTTATGCGTTTCGAGAGTTCGAGCAAGTCCGTATTATGTTTATAGACTTGTTGGAGCTGTTAGACAGGGTCCCGAGGGGCTCGGGTGCGTTTCGGACCACCCGGAGGTGAGATGAAACACACCAGATTTGCTGCTTCTGGTTTCCTTCTTCGCGGACGCGATCGCACCCTCGCATTCGCGATGAAGGATTTGGGGTGTTGTGGCTGGGGAGCTTTTTCCCTTCGCGTTCGCGTGCTGAGGACCGCGCTTGCGAAGGTTTGAGTCCTCTAGCCTTCGTGTTCGCGTGACCTGGCTCGCGTTCTCGTAGAGTAGAGTAGCTGGGCTGGGCCAGCGTTGTTCTTCGCATTCGCGAGTGCATTGTAGCGTTCGAAATGGAGGGCCTTCAGAGGGCCTGAGCCAATGGCCTTAGCAAGCGCGAGGCCCCTGTCGCATTCGCGATGAAGGGGGCAGCTGGGCAGTGAGCTTAAAATCGGGACTTAGGCATATTTGGGGTCATTTATTGCATTCTTGGGCGATTTGGGAGCTTCAAAAGAGGAGATTTCGACCTAGCCTTGTGAGGTAAGTAATTTCTACCTAATGTGAGTTTAATATATAGTTTATGGGTAGATTACAACATGTAAATTAGTGGAAATTATGGGTTTAGAGTAAAACCTAGATTTTTGATATAAATAAGATTTAACCACGAAATTTGTTATGGAATGTAGTAAAAACCATATATTCTTGATCCTAAGGTTATGGGTAACTACTTTCTTCGAAAATTTTCGGAATCCGGGCACGTGTGCCCAGGGGTGAATTTTAGGAATCTTGTAATATGGGTTGGATAGTCACTCTAATAGAGGCAATATGAACTTTTGAGCCTATATTGATTAGTTTCTACTTTATTTGGATAGTTTTGGATTGTTTGACACCAAATTGAGGGTTTGGGCTTAAGCTTGGACCGGAAAGTAGCCCTTGAAGCGAGGTAAGTCTCTTTTCTAACCTCGTGGGAAGAAAATTCTCCCATAGGTGAACTAAATTAATATATGATTATTTGTGGGGGCTACGTACGCACGAAGTGACGAGAGTCCGTACGTAGCTACTATTCTTGTTATGTACGGGTAGTTCTAGGCTTACACCATGCTTTGTGGATACCTTTATCTGAACATATTTTGTTGGTTTGGATTGAATAAAACTATGTTGAGAATTCTAAGATTTCAAAGGGTTTCAAGTAAATCATTATTTTGAAAAGAATTGAGAAGAATTTTGTTATATTTATATTTAACCGCGTCGCAAGTAATTTTTTCGCGAGCGGGGTGACTATTTCCACTACTCTCATGGGAGCGGGCCGTTCGCCTCGGCAGATTAATAGATGCATCTATGGTTTGCGACATTCGACCCTCTGGCAGTGCATATTTTATTATTATGTTGGATCGAGCCATATGACCTCGGCATAACTTGCACATGCTATTTATTTGGACTTCCTGTGATTTGTATTGCTTTAATGCATTGAATGTAAATTGTTAAATGAATTGACTGAAATTGATACCATATTTATGAAAGAAGAATTTATCACTTCCTGATGTTGAGCTTTCAGTATTATTTATGATATCCATGCTTAGTATAATACTTTAATTATATTATTGTTGGCCCTAGTAAGTGTCAAGTCAACCACTCGTCACTACTTCTACGAGGTTAGACTGGATACTTACTAGGTACATATTGTTTATGTACTCATACTACGCTTTTGTACTTAATTGTACAGGATCTGAGGCAGGCGCATCTAGTTATCCATCAGGCGCGCATGCTTGATCCCCCAACTTGAGACTTCACGGTGAGCTGCCTTCTCGAGCCATTTTGCAGTAGTTGGAGTCTCTTCTATGTCTTTATTTTCTGTCTATTTCCTTTCAGACAGTAGGATAGCATGGTTTTGTATAATCTACTAGATTGCTCACATACTTGTGACACCGAGTCTTGGCACACACACTAGTAGACTTATGGTTTTGGATTTGTTTACATGATTTCGATGTTCACTTATCTACTCTCGCTTTAGTTGTGTTTCAATTGAAATTTCTAAATCTTTTAATAAAATGAGAAGATAATATCCACTTATTAACTTATTTAAACGGAAAGCTACTAGCTTGTTAAGTGTTGGCTTTCCTAGTAATGGTGTTGGGTGCCATCACGGCCTGTAGTAGAATAGGGCCGTGACACTTAAAATTGGCCGAGGAGTAGTTGGGAAGACGAAAGCATGAAAAACACAAAGGGGGTGAGTGATTAATGATACATACAGTGGTATTTTTAAAGGTAGAGAACAGTGACAAGGTTTAATTGTTTGGTTCAGCACATTTGACCTTCCCTAAGACACATGAACGAATAATTTGTACTCCTTTTATCCCTATGTGTATAAATTCTTCCCATTTTTGAGATTCTCCAGTAAAGAGATTTAACAGTTTCAAGAGGCGGCTCGGCTTACTGTACAATCATGGAGAATACTACCATATCAAGGTGAAATGACTCAAACTCATGGCCATCTATGCCTCTAAAGTTTGATACCATCTCACTAGTAATACTAATATTATTCTATATAATTTCCACAAACTTGCAAAATGTAAATTTATTAAAACTGGCTGAAATTTCAATGTGATGCTTAAAAATTTAATAATGATTTAATATTTTCCTGTGTCACTCCTAAGATAATAAAGAATATAAGAAAGAAGTCGAATTTACATTTTAATATTTGTGTGTAGTCATGTTAAGGTACTATATAATATCGAAAGAAATATGTTAAGCAAATCCTGTCTTATCTTATTTCTAAGTTTAGCCACCAATATAAAATAACAAGCAAGAAAGTTTACAATGCTTGTCTATATAAGGACTTATCTCATTCATGTGCTCCCTCCAGCTGACCTACTACTAATTAATCGGACTTTCTATATTGATGGTACATATATTATATTATTGTGTGTGTATTTCGGCAAGCATGTATAATGGTATATACATCTACATATAAAAAATGATTTACTTAATATGGCGATGTTCCATACTTGGCATAATACTAAGTAATATTGTTTTAAATATCTTGAATTTATTTTGTGTAGATGGAGCTTGCACATCGTAGATGGATGTATAATTGAACTTATCCTAATCGTAGTGGGTTGAGGGAGGATTTATAGAAGGGGTTGCTGAATTTATGGCTAAAGCGAAAACACTTCATGAATTTCTCAGTGAAGGGGTGATTAGGTGCCATTGAGTGAAATTCAAGTGTGGAAAGTTATTGCGACCCGATGTTGTTAAAATTCATCTTTATAAAAAAGGGTTTATGGAAAATTATTATGTGTGGACTATTCATGGAGATGATGTTGCTAGTGTTGGTGATGTCGATTTTCAATTTTTTTTTGATAGTGAGGGTAGTCCTTTAGCAGAGAATAATGTTGAATATTCTCGATTCAATGAAATAGTTAGGGATGCTTTTGTGATGCACCCGGGGGCTCAGTCTGAACCAAATAATGATGCTAAGTGCTTCATGAACAGTTACAGGAAGCTAGTCGTCCATTGCATGAAGGCTCAATGCATTCTAAGTTTTCTGTAGCGGTTAGATTATTAAGTATTAAATCGGATTCGAGTATTTCCCAAGAGGGCATGGACTCTATCATTGGCCTTATGAATGAACTTAAACCGAATAGACCTACCCAAAGATTTCTACACAGAAAAGTAACTGGTTTCTAAGTTAGGACTTTCATCAGAGAGAATTGACTGTTGTGAGAAAGGTTGCATGTTATTCTATAAGGATGATGCAACTTTAGAAAATTGTAAATTTAGTAACCAAACTCGTTACAAGGAAGTCACAAATTCCAAAAAGAAGAATAAGGTTCGAGTAAAGGCGATGCATTACTTACCCTTTATACCTAGGCTAAAAAGGTTGTATGCATCAATGAGCTCCGCTCCTCATATGAGATGGCAATATGAAAATAGATGGCCACCCGATATTTTATGTCATCCGTCAAATGGAGAAGCATGGAAGCATTTTGATAGAGTGTTATCGGATTTTGCTAATGAACCAAGAAATATTAGGTTGGGTTTATGTGCAGATGGATTCACTCCATTTTCTGTCTCGGCTACATTATATTCATGTTGGCCGGTGTTTGTTACTCCGTATAATCTTCCTCCTGAGTTGTGTATGACAAGTCCATATTTGTTCCTAACCTGTATTGTTCCAGGTCCACGCAATCTGAAAAGTTTGATTGATGTATACATTCAACCTTTAATTGATGAGTTAAAGTTATTGTGGTATGAAGGTGTAGAAATATATGATATGTCAACTAAACAAAACTTCAGATTGCGTGCTGCTTTGATGTGGACTATAAATAATTTTTCTGCCTATGGAATGTTGTCTGGATGGTAGACTGCGGGAAAGTTATCCCAACTTGTATGGAAGACACAAAAGCATTCACGTTGAAACATGGAGGAAAGAACACATGGTTTGATTTCCACCGTCGATTCCTGCCTAGGAATCACGAGTTTAGGAAAAATACTAGTGCATTCATGAAGAACCAAACAAATTTTGAGGAGCCACCGTCACCATTGTCACCAGAAGAAATTTGGAACAGAGTTAGGTCTCTATCTAAGGTAACTGAGTCTCCAATGTCTAATAAGATACCTGTTTATGGTGTTACCCATAATTGGACTAAACAGAGCATATTTTGGGAGTTACCTTATTGGAAGCATAACCTTCTTCGGCATAATCTGGATGTCATGCATATTGAGAATAACTTTTTTGACAACGTATTTAATGCTATAATGGATATCAATAACAAGACAAAAGATAACTTGAAGGCTAGGATGGACTTAAAGGAATATTGTAGGCGAAGTGAGTTGTACCTGACATACTTGAACAACAAGATTCAGAAGCCCAAGGCTAGTTACACATTCACTTTGGATGAGAGAAGAGATATTTGTGATTGGGTTAAGAATTTAAGGATGCCTGATGGATATGCGTCAAACTTATCTAGGTGTGTTGACATGAAAGAAGGGAAGTTGACGTCTATGAAGAGCCACGATTGTCATATTTTCCTTGAATCATTGACGACTATTACATTGACGACTATTACATTCAAAGCGTTGCCTAAATATGCAAATCCATTACTGAGATGTGTTTATTTTTCAAGGAGTTGTGTTCTAGCACATTGAAGGTGGAGAACCTAGCTTACATGGAGAGTAACATTTGCTTAACTTTAAACAAGCTGGCAAAAAAATTTCCTCTTGGTTTTATTGATGTAATGGAACATCTTCCAATTCATCTTGTGCAAGAGGCACGACTTGGAGGGCCTGGTTCAGTGTAGATGGATGTATCTTTACGAGAGGTAATGACTTTAAACTATTTTCCCTTGATGTGTTTTAATTAAACATTAATTCATCTAAAAATTATGATATGCAGGACTATTGAAAAATATAAGCGGAACGTGAAAAATAGATCCAGGATTGAGGGATCGATATGTGAGGCACATCTGGCTAAAGAAACTTCTTTTTTCTGTTCATATTATTTTGAACATGATGTGCCATGTTTGAGAAATAGGCCAAATCGGCATGATGATGGAGGTGTTACTGATCCTTTGGCACCACTATTTTCCATATTCAATCAACCAGGTAGAGGTCCAAAAACTAGTAAAAGTGAAGTTTGACTGAGATGGAGAAAAAGTCCGCTACAACACATGTCTTGTTGAATTCTCCGGAGGTCCAACCCTATTATAAGTAAGTCTTAATTTCTATTAAACACGATTATCACAAGATCAAAGTTATTTTAACTAACAAAAGTTGTAATTTTGTCGGGCAATTACTTTATAGGTGTAAATGGGCATGATACTATTTATCCAAGATTTTCAGAGTGGTTTAAGGAGTTTGTAAGTTTTATTTTGTGGCTACAAATTAAGAACACGTATATATATTTCAAATTCTAACTTTTCTTTAACTCTATATAGGTTCATAATCCAGTCAATGCCATAAATGACCTATTTTTGCAAAATATAGCTTGGGTACCTGATCATAAAGTCAAAATGATGTCTAAGTACTTTGTCAACGGGTACAAGTTTCATACAGAAGAATGGTCTAAGAATAAGAAAACCAATAATAGTGGGGTGTGGGTAAAGGGTGATGGAGATGTTGATTATTATGGTGTGCTCCAAGAGATTTTAGAACTAGAGTATTTTGGTTGGCCGAAAAAAAAATTGGTACTCTTTCGGTGTAAGTGGTATGATCCAACACCAACTAGAGGTACAAAGGTTCACCCTCAGTATAAATTAGTTGAAATTAACCACACGAAGGAGTATGGATTCTATGATCCATTTATCATTGCACAAAATGTGAAACAATTGTATTCTATTCCTTATCCTTTGTGCAAAAATAAGTCCACATGGCGGATAGTTATAAAAATAAAGCACGATATAGAATAGAAGTTGAGAATGCATTAGAAGTCGCGTACCAGAATGACATTTCAAGTGTTCAAGAAAGGGTTGATGATGAATTATTGGGTGAATTGCAGCATAGTAAAGGCATCTATGGAGAATATGATCCTTCGGTCCTTACTCGTAGATCAAATCAACACGATTTTGAGGAAGGAACATACCGGGCAAACAGGGAGGAAGATCCCGCCGATGAACATGAAACAAGCGAGGAAGAATCATTGGATGAACATGAAACAAGCGATGAGGAAGAATTACTTGATGAAAATGAAACAAGCGATGAAGAAGAACTAAATGATGAATATCAATCAAGCGAAGAGGATTGACATGTTGGCTTTTATGTGTTTTCGTTATTTATTTATTAAGCTGAAGAATTTTTTTACATTTTTTTTATGTCTTAACATATTTCATCTAATGTTTTTAATATACTTATGTTACACATATGGCGCCGGGTAAAAACAAGAAGATAAGACATGCTTCCCAGCTTCCTCAGCACACTTCAGGTCCCACTAGCTCGTCTGTGCCATTTATGAGTCATCCTCCTCCTCCTCCGCCTCTCAGCAGACTTCACTGCCACCCGACTTCTTCACTTTGCCCCTTTGTGATCAAGTTAAATATAAGCCTATCTCTAATTTCCAGAGCATGCACACTATACCATCTTCTTCGACAGCTTATCGTAGTAGTTAACATGGTGGCTCCTTATCTATGCCTCCGTCATCATTCACTCCATCACCATGCTACCATGTTAGTTAGAATGGCGGTCCCGCATCTGTGGCTCCATCTTCATCTCCATCATCATCCACTCCTAGTGTTTCTAGGCCGCATGTTGGAGGCTCTACCATACAGTCATCCCCATCCATTGATACATCTACACCTGCTCCTGATGATACACAGACTCAAACTTTTGAAGAGGTTGTATCATATGATGATCTTCATAGACTGATTATCATTCCTGATGGGACTACTGAGTAAGCAATTACTTTATCATTCGTTTGAATTGTTGAATATATTTTAGACATATGTTAATTTTAATGCAGGTTTGTTCCCTCCAATGAATCTAAGGAGGTGGTTGTGGATTGTGTTAAAGCATTTTACCGAGATGCTTGGAGTAAATGGTCAGATATACCGTATATTTACAGAGATCAGATGTGGAATCAATTTAGGGTACAAAATCAATAAATTTTATATTATTTATCAAATTACCCTTATTTCATCTAATGTTTTCAATTATTTGCAGACAAGGTGTGCATGGCATCCCAAATACTATCAGCAAATAAGTCATAATTTCGAGAAAAAAGGTGTTGATAGGCTTAAGAATCTCCTCTATAAAGCTCTGTTTGATGGAAAGATGCCCGGTTGGATACTAAAAGACGTATGGGAAAAACTTAATGTGATATGGGCTTCTCCAGAATTTAAGAAGAGGAGCAGTGCCGGAAAGGCTTCCCGAGCCTCCAATATGGGTGGCTCATTGCACACTTGGGGTTCAGTTAGTATGGAGACCTATCGAAGGAGAATTGTAACTTTCTTATTATATTTTCTTTGATTTTACAAATTGAGAGATATTAACAAATCAATGTGTAGTTTATTCTATAATAGTTATTCAAGAACAACTGAGGGCCTTTTCTATTTCTCCTTTCTGTGTCCTCTTTCTTCTTTCACATATATTGTTGTTATACAGTTGTCACTTTTTTTTTTTGCAGAATTTCATGGTTTATCCTATCAGAATTATTTTAAAGGAAGATCTTCATAAGGTTTTGATATCAGACTTCTTATCTTATAAATGGATCTGTTTCTTATTTTAGTAAAAAGAGAGCCATGTATATTATGGCCAAGATTTTGTTCCAAGGATTTCTCTGTATGGGTTATTTGGCCAAGTTAAACTCTTAAAATAAGTTCTAATTTACTGAATCGTGTATTTATGCTCTTAACTTTTGATTACAGTGAATGAAACATAGACAAAATAACTTTTGTAATTGCTTAGCTTTAGATGTTAACTATAGTAATGTGTCTCTTATTTCTGAACTTTACAGAATAGCTTCTGTAAAACTTTACAAAAAGCTTTTAGGAGAACTTCCAAGGTGTTGATTATGAACTTTATCTAACTTTACTTTCTTTTTTTGCAGAAAAAGGAAAAAGGGAGACTTGTGACTTATGCTGAGGTCTTTGAGGACAAACATATGAAAAAGAAAAAGGATGGTACAAGAGAATGGGTCGATCCGCGTGCTTCTACAACATATGTAAGATCCTAAGAACAAGATTCTCTAGTTTCTTCTTTTGGTTTTGCATTGGGTAACACTTAGTCTGATTCTTACAATATTAACACAAGAAACTCTTGTGAGTTAAACTATTAGTAATCAATGAATTGAACATCTTTCAGTTGGTATTTGCTTAAGTATTTCCTTAAAATTTGTGTGAGATAGCAAGTGTATGATTGCATGAGCAAATAAGAAATTATAGACATACACATGAATAATTTGCCAAATAGAGATCTCAAAACAGTACTAGAGAAGTGAGTAATGGTGGAAGAAAGTATTATCGAACAGAAATCTAGAGTTCAATTGTTGAAGTTGGGGGATGCCAACATAGTAAATGTCTTTGTCGATATAAAGAATACAAGTATTCAAAGTTAATATGTAGGATTTGTCAATGATATGGGTGAAACAGTATACAATGAGGAATGCATCTCAGAGGATAAAAACTAATTCTTCTAGACTACATAGATTACTGGCAGGGGGCTCTAAAATTCTTTCACTAAATATCTTGTGAACAACTGATTAAATTTCCTATCACAATGGCTTATAGGCTATTTTGGTAGCTCGTGCTGTAGCATTATTTGCATATCCTAAGTGGTAAAAACATAATGAAGCTCTAAGATCTACCCTCAACTATTGCCATTATAGTCTTATTCCATTTTACAATGAATTGGGCAAGGTTTGGATCTAGCTCCAAGGAAAACAATCCTGATGCTGGATCACTCGAATTCTTCCATGAAACCAGAACATGTTTCCTTTGTGTAATTTTGTTATATCCAAGCTTAGCACCAGGTAAAAATATATCTGTTGGGTGATCAAAACTTTGCCAAAGTGTTAAGGGTGTCTGTTAGAAATATGCTTTAGAAGCTGCTCTCAGTAAAATTATTTTACTGTTTCAGCTATTTACTGCAGTAATTTAGTTTGAATTTGAAATAATTTTGAACTAGTCTTTAAGAGTGAACTAGTCTCTAGGAGTTAGTTATTTTCAGCATATTTTGTGCTGATTTTTAGGTCTTTTAAGTTAGTATTTCTGTTATAAATTGTAGTCCAAATGCAGTAAAATAATATAGTATTTTCAGCTTTAGTTCCTTTTACATCTATTCCAGTATACTTTTTTATTTTCTTGTCATCTTTCCAGTTATTTTCCTTAATTTTTTTTTTATCAAGAACCAACAATTGGTATCAAGAGCCATTTTCTTAAGTGACCTAAGTAAAATCTTTTCTTGAGTGAGATGGAGACTGAAATGAGTTTTTCTCAATTGGCTCCTCCAGTCTTTGATGGTGAAAATTACCAACTGTGGGCAGTGAGAATGGAGACTTACTTGGAGGCTTTAGATCTTTGGGAGGCCGTGGAAGAGGATTATGATGTTCTTCCGCTGCCTAACAATCCCACAGTGGCCCAGATCAAGAGTCACAAGGAAAAGAAAATCAGGAAATCAAAGGCGAAAGCAACTTTGTTTGCTGGTGTGTCTGCAACAATTTTCACGAGAGTTATGGCTCTCAAATCAGCAAAAGAAATCTGGGATTATCTGAAGGGAGAATATACAGGAGATGAAAGAATACGAGGAATGAAGGTGTTGAATTTAATAAGGGAATTCGAGTTGTAGAAAGTGAAGGAATCTGAGACTGTCAAAGAATACTCAGATCGGTTGCTTGGCATTGTTAACAAGGTAAGATTGCTTGGTACTAAATTTAAAGATTCAAGAATTGTTGAAAAAATTCTTGTTATGGTGTCTGAAAAATATGAAGTATCCATAACTACCTTGGAAAATACAAAGGATCTATCCAAGATTACTTGGCAGAATTGTTAAATATATTGCAGGCACAAGAGCAAAGGAGGCTTATGAGGCAAGATGGTATGGTTGAAGGAGCCCTGGCAGCCAACCACAAAACTCAAAGCAAGGGTAATAATGTTAAAAAAAATTACCCGCCTTGTCAGCACTGTAATTTGCAAAGGCAAATATCAAAAGCATGAAGCAGATGCCCAAGTCGCCAATGAAGAAGAAGAAGATCACTTGTTTGTGGCAACTATTCTTTCAACCAAAAAATCTGATTTTTGGTTGATTGACAGTGGTTGTACAAACCACATGACATATGACAGAAATCTTTTCAAAGAGTTCACGTCTATAGGAAATAAGAAAGTCAGAACTGGAAATGGTGATTATATTCTTGCTAAAGGAAAAGGAACTGTTGCAATCCCAACAAATTCAAGTACCAAGAAAATTTCAGATGTTCTTTATGTTCCTAATATTGATCAAAATTTATTAAGTGTTGGACAACTAATGGAAAAAGGATTTAAGTATCCTTTGAAGATAAATATTGTTTCATTTATGATGCAACTGGACTTGAGATTTTAAGGGTTAAAATGAGAGGTAAAAATTTCTCATTTGATCCAACCGAAGATGAAGAATGGAGCCAAAAGAATCTACTAAGTGCAGGTAATTCTCCAACTGAGGACATATGTGAAAATAAGGTAAGGAAGAAGTTGTCAATATTTCAGAAAATGCAATTTTGGAAGAAAGTTGACAAGTCTCAAGGCAAGATGCAAATGAAGCTGAAAAACGAGCCAACTTATTTCATTAACAATCATGAGATGCAGCAAAATACAGAAGTGAACTCGATTCACTGTAAGTCCAAAGATCAGTTGGCAGATTTACGTACAAAGTCGCTTCAAGTTAAAGGTTTACAAGGGACAAATTCAGAATTTGCAGCTTCAAAAGCAAGGAGGAGTGTTAGAAATATGCTTTAGAAGCTGCTCTCAGTAAAATTATTTTACTGTTTCAGTTATTTACTGCAGTAATGTAGTTTGAATTTGAAATAATTTTGAACTAGTCTTTAGGAGTGAACTAGTCTCTAGGAGTTAGTTATTTTCAACATATTTTGTGCTGATTTTTAGGTCTTTTAAGTTAGTATTTCTGTTATAAATTGTAGTCCAAATGCAGTAAAATAATATAGTATTTTCAGCTTCAGTTCCTTTTACATCTATTCCAGTATACTTTTTTATTTTCTTGTCATCTTCCCAGTTATTTCCCTTAATTTCTTTTATCAAGAACCAACAGTGTCGATGTATTTGAAGCATCACTCAAAATCAAATTGTCATCATCACCTAGAAGTGCTATGGCTGAATTATTTCGAGTGTCGTTATAATGGTCATGTGTTGATGACCATATTGAGTTTTGATTTTTATCAAGAAGTACCAAGTTGCCTTGAATAAATGTCAACACAGGTAAACTCATATTACTATCTAATATATCAACTGATTTCTCTCTATTTGCTACCCAAACAACAGTTTGTGGATAAATTTTCTTGTACCATATGCCTATATAATAGTTGAGAGAGTTACCTGGTTTGAAGAAACCAAGCTCAAAGTTTCCACCTGAAGATACAATTGCTTGGCGAATGCAAAGAAATTCATTAATAGAAATGTTGTCCTCTGATCCAAAGGAGAGATTAGTGTTGAGATTGAAGCATAAAAAGTGCAGAAAGAGTATTAGAAATGAATTGTTGTTCTTCATTTTCATGGTGCAGAAATGTTATCCCCTTGCTTGCAATTAGTAGTAAACAACTACTAATTTCTTCCTAGTCTGCTTCTTCTTTCAGTTGGTATAACATTGGTGCTTCACACTGTTAGTATAACATAATATAATACTTAATATTTTAATTTCAGGAAGCCTATCAAAACCGTTTGGAGGAATGACGTCAAAGTCAACTCGATTCTAAGGATGGTAGATCAACTCACGTGTCACTCAATGATGTAGCTTCAATATGGACACAAGTGGTTGGTAGCAAAAAAGAAAGGTAGAATCTATGGTCTTGGATCACAACATTCCGTAGGTCGTTCTACGACATTATTGTCTGGTGATGCGCAAGTTATTCGAAGAATCACGAAGATGTGGAAGCATTATGAAAAGAAGTTGAAGAGTTGAAGGAGGAACGTAAATTAGATCGCGCAAATTTTAACAAATTGCAGAGCCTAGTGGAGAAATTTATGAGTGGACGTCCATTTGATCCTTCGAATGGCGAGGATGGCGGTGATAATGAGTTTTAGTTTGTTGTGGTAGATGTTTGAAATATTATTATTTGTTGTGGTTGGATGTTTAGACATGGTAATGTTTACACTTGACTATGATTGTAATATTTAAGACTAGATTGAATGGTGCTTGAATGTTTAACTCTTTTTGGATGTTTTAGTTACAAATATTTATATTTTCTATAGTTATTTGCATTTTATGGATTTGATTCGGTGGCATGGTGGATTGATTGGTTGTCATGGTGGATTAATTATTTAATTAGTTACTGTATATTTGAATTGGCAGGTGGTTCTGCTTTAGAAGAGCTGAAATCTGCCAAAAAAATTCTAGTTTTTGACTGATTTCCGACCACAGTAGCCGCAAAGTGCTTAAAAATTATCTAGATTCAAGAACATTTGCGATCACTATAGTGAGAAAATTAAATAAAAAAATATTATTAAATTAGATCTGCGTCCACAGCAGTGAGAAATTTAAATAAACATATAATTTTAAATTATTTTACGACTACAGTAGTGAAAAAACATAAATAAAATAAAAATACTTTATATTATTAATGATTACTCCGATGAGAAAGATTAAATAAAATTATAGTATATATATATATATATATATATATATATATATATATATATATATATATATATATATATATATATATATATATATATATATATATATATATAT
>NW_017671057.1:119019-163877 GCF_001879085.1 Nicotiana attenuata | reverse complement strand
ATATATATATCATTTGCGACCGAAATAGTGGGAAAGTTAAAATTAAAATTTTATTTAAATTGTTTGCGACCGCGTCAATCGGAGAGTTGACAACATTTATTCGTCGTTTTTCTCTTTTGACTTTGCGACCGCAGTAGTCGCAAATTACGGACGGATGCGGTCGCAAACTATTTCAGACCAGCTATTTTGCGACTACGATTTTTTGGTCTGAATATAGTCAGAAATTAACATTTTTGACCGCTTTGTGACCGTTTTGGCAGTTAGAAAATCGCTATTTTCTTGTAGTGAATTGATTACTAAATTCTCTTTTTATTTTTTTACTTTTTTTTGGCTTTTAATCTTTTAAAATCAGAATTTTTAATAAATCATGAGTGCAAGAAATAGTAAGAACACTACCATCGAATTGGAAATAAATTACCTTTCTGAAGAAATCATGGAAACGCAAAGCCTTAGTATCGGAAACGGCCTCTCTGCCCTTTCAGGGGTAGGAGTAAGGCTGCGTACATCTTACCCTCTTCAGCCCCAACTTGTAGGAAATTACTGGGTTTATTGTTGTTGTTGTAGCAAGAAATAAACAACGAAAATCAATCAAATCTTATGAAATAGAAGGAATATTTAAAAAAAAAAAAAACAAATACACACACCTTGGTCTCCATCTTGAAGTTTCTTGTTCTTAAGGGAAGAAAAGAGAATGGAGCAAAGGAAGGGGAATGAGGCAAAGGAAGGATGAAAGATATTTACCTGATGTTCTAAAGAAATGTTTTATGTCCATGATCGTGAAGTTTTCCTTACAATGATGTTCCAATGGGAGAAAACAAAGTGGGAATAACAAAATTTGTCCTCTGTTTAGGATTTTTAAAAATAAATTTGACGATTATATACTTAAAAAGAATAGGATTTGGTACAAGACACAGAAAAGAACACACATTGAGGGTGTCAAATGCGAAGAACCCTAAAAAGAATTACAGAAATGCATTATGACCCCCTAAACTATACCCATTTTGAAATTCTTATTCAAAAAAATGAGGTGTTTTATTGTATACGGTAGAAATCGGGGCTACCCGATTTCGTTCTTCGATGGAAAAAATAATACCACATCGAAAGACCAGGACGTCGAGCTCGGGGTCGAAGTTCCTTTTCAAGGTCGAGGTCGATAACACTTACCGAGGTCAGAAGAAAGCATGCTTCGAGATGGTGTCGGTATGATTCAGTAACGGAAAGAGCGAGAAACCTGCAACGGGCTGGGGATCACGGCGTGAATTTCGAAATGGATTGGTCTTCGGCGGTTAAACAGTTATCAAATATGATTTCCTACTATAATTAGAAGTGCACCTTATTTAGGATTCCCCTATTATATAAAGGGGGATCCCATTCATTTGTACAAGACATGATTCACTGATAAGAAAATATACGCACATACTCTCTTGCTATTTCACTTACTGTTCCTCAAGGTTGCTTTACAATTTGCTATTCCTATTAACACACCTCGAGACTATCGCAGGTCGAGGTCGAGATTTGATCTATATACTGGTTTGGTTTACTTTGTTCTCTAATTTATCTATTTAATCCCTTGTTTATCAATTGGCATTGAATTAAATTACATATCCTTAAAACCACAATACAAGTTTAATTGTTACTCGAATTTTAGGGTAAACAGTTTGGCGCCCACCATGGGGCTAAGGATAATAGTGATTGTTTCAGTGCTGATTCTGATAACACACTTCATTTCATACTTGTTCTTGTTAAGTATTTTTGCTCTCATGTTGAAACATGTCAAACTATCAAAACGCACCCGTACATGGTGATGATGGTCTATGATTTCATGGGGAAAACGACAATCTAATTGCTCCAGGAGTCGGTGTCACGACCCGGATTTTTCTCCCTCGGGAGTCGTGATGGCGCCTACTATTGGGAGCTAGGCAAGCAAAAACTTAACTACTTACTTCAATAACCAACTACTTCTTTTTAACAAATATAAGCGATAACTTGAAATCAGCGGAACTTTAAATAATTAAGCGGAAGGTAACAATAAAATATCTGGAATCAACGTCTATTATAACTTCTAAAACCTCAATTTCTCAAAATTTGGTATCACAGTATCACAGACTATCTAAGATTACTACATACAAGGTCTGAAGAATAACAGTACACTGTTTCTGAATAAGAGAGAAAGAAACAGGAAATAGAGATAGAGGGAGACGCCAGGGCCTGCGGATGCCTGCAGGTCTACCTTGGGTCTCCGGGTGGACTGAACGAAGCCCTCCAACTACTGTCCAAAAGCTGCTCCGGGATCTGCACACAGTGCAGAGTGTAGTATCAGCACAACCGACCCCATGTGCTGGTAAGTGTCTAGCCTAACCTCGGCGAAGTAGTGACGAGGCTAGGACCAGACTACCAAATAAACATGAGCAGTTCAAATATATATATACAGCGGAAAAGAAATACAGAAAATAACCAGTCAAAATGGGAGGGGGAGCATGCTGTAGGGAAACACCGAATAGTAACAGAAGAGCAACAAATAAATATGAGGATCGCCACAGTTTAATTGAAAATAGGAAGGGGAAATCATGCTGCGGGGTACAACAAGTATCAACAGGAAGCCAGCAATTTAGTGTAGAGAAAACGTAACACAGTTATCAATAAAAATTAGGAAATCAAAGACAAGTGCACGACATCACCCTTCGTGCTTAAACACACTCTCACCAAAACAGTACACGGCATCACCCTTCGTGCTTTACACTCTTCCTCACCCAAGCAACAATCACAAGGCAAATAGGGTAAGGGAATCTACAACATCGAAATAAAATCAAGTAACAACAGAAAATCAGTAAATAAACGTAAAGGACAACATAACTCAATTATTAGCAAGAATCAGGGAAAATCAAGGACAAGTGCACGGCATCACCCTTCGTGCTTTTACTCTCGTCCTTACCATACGAATCGATATAAATTGCATGGCATCACCCTTCGTGCTTTTACTCTCATCCTCACCATGAAACCAATATAATGGGCACGGAATGGTACATCGTGCGGCACGACATCACCCTTCGTGCTTTACACTCTTTCCTCACAATACAAATAATGCACGGCATCACCCTTCGTGCTTTAACGCTCTTCCTCACCCAAACAACAATCACAAACAATAGGGCAAGGGAATAAATGAAATTGCAATAAAGATCCTGGCAAGGGAACAACATCAATATTATCAACATCCCGGCAAGGGAGTCAACATGATAACCTCTTTTCTTTCTCACTTTTACTTCACAATTCACTTCATAACTCGAGCTAATGCTCTAGAGATTTAAATATCGCTTACACTTCCACAATTCGTTACATAACTTGAGCCAATGCTCCAAAGGGTTCAATCATCTCATATACTTTCACAATTTGTAATATAACTTGAACCAATGCTTCTCGATGTTCAAAAGGTCACAATTTCCTTCCACAAGCATTTCACAACAATTAGAAATCATCACCAAGGCATGAAAGATACAACGAAATCAAGATATTCACAATTTAAAGACTCACGGTCATGCTAGACACTAACGTATGGATACTCGTCACCATGCCTATACGTCGTACTCAACAATTACCACATAGCAAATAGGACTCAACTCCTAATCCCTCAAGCTAAGGTTAGACCAAACACTTACCTCGATGCCACGAACACAATTCAAGTTTCAATTATAGCTTTACCCCTTGATTCCACCGCCAATTCGCTTGTATCTAGTCACAAGTTACTTAATTACATCAATAAACGCTAAAAGAATCAATTTGAATGCATAAAAATGAATTTCCCAAAGTTTTGCCCAAAAGTCAAAAATCGCCCCCGAGCCCACATGGTCAAAACCCGAGGTTCGAACCAAAAACCGATTACCCATTCCCCTACGAACCCAAATATATAATTTATTTTGAAATTGAACCTCAAATCGAGGTCCAAATCCCCAATTTTTGAAAAACCTAGGTTCTACCCAAAACACCCAATTTTCCCCATGAAAATCCTTGATTTTAAGTTGAATTCATGTTAAAAGATGATAAGAATTGAAGAAAGTTGGTTAAAAACGACTTACAATTGATTTGGAGAAGAAAGGATTCTTGAAAAATCGCCTAAGTGTGTTTGGGTTTGAGAAAATATGAAAAATGGAGTTTAAAATCGGCTAAGTATAAAAAATTGCAGGTCTCAGTCATGGGAATTGCAAACAGGGGTTCGCAATTGCGAACCCCGACCTCTGCAGATGTGGGAAATGCGAAACAGGGTTCGCATTTGCGAACCCTTTGAAAATCCCGAACTTTCACAATTGTGATCGATACGTCTCATTTGCGACTGGCCCTCCTTCGCATTTGCAGACCAATGGGTCGCATTTGCGATCAGGCCTGCACAGTCCACTTCTCGCATTTGCGATGCACGGCTCGCATTTGCGAGACTGGCGTCGCAAATGCGAAGTCTGCAGATCAGAAATACCAGCTATTTTTCCAAAGTTCAAAATGCACCCGTGGCCTATCCAAAACTCACACGAGCCCTCGGGGCTCCAAACCAAATATACACACAACCTAAAAAATATCCTACAAACTTATTCGTGCGATCAATCGCCAAAATAACATCACAAACATCGAATCACACCTCAAAATCCATGAATTCTTTCAAACTTCTTAAAACATCAAATTTTCCAATTTAGGTCCGAATCACATCAAACGACATCCGTTTTTCACCAAATTTTACAGAAATGTCTTAAATCATATATAAGATCTGTACCGGGCACCGGAACCAAAATACGGGCCCGATACCATCATGTTCTAATCAAATTTCATTTCAAATTTCCTTAAACCATTTCAGAAAACATTCCTTTAAAAATTCATTTCTCGGGCTTGGGACCTCGGAATTCGATTTCGGGCATACGCTCAAGTCCCATATTTTCCTACGGACTCTCCGGGACCGTAAAATCACGGGTCCGGGTCCGTTTACCCAAATCGTTGACCGAAGTCAAATTAGCTCATTTTATAACCAAATTTTACCATTTTTCACAGATTTTCACATTTAGGCTTTTCGGCTACGCGCCCGGACTGCGCACGCAAATCAAGGTAATGCTAAGAGAGGTTTTTAAGGCCTCGGAATGTAGAATTTCATGTGCCACCGGCTAATCTCAGAGGAGAACCGGTTCTTTAAATGCGGACCTAGGCGTGGAACCCGAAGGGAGTGTACGCAGGGAAGGCCGCCATTGCTCAGTTGCAAAATCAACGCAGGACTTTGAGTGGGGTTGAGCCAGAAATCACTCGTCGTACCAAGCGAGTGCCAGAAAGGTCGAATGGTAACGAATCAGGGATGATCCTACAATAATGAAAATGCTTGAGGATCTCACCAAAAGAATTGAGTTAGGAGAGAAAAATATCGAAGACAGTGATAAAAAGGTGGAAACATACAACTCCCGAGTTGATCAGATACCAAGGGCACCCTCGATCCTAAAGGGTTTGGATTCGAAAAAGGTCATGCAGAAGCCTTTTCCTCAGAGTGCGGCTCTGAATCCCATTCCTAAGAAGTTCTTTATGCCAGATATACCTAAATACAACAGGACCACTGATCCTAAATGAACATATCACTACGTACACATGCAGAATAAAGAGGAATGACTTAGATGATGATGAGATCGAGTCCGTTTTGTTGAAAAAATTTGGGAAAACTTTATCAAAGGAAGTAATGATTTGGTATCACAACCTGCCACCAAATTCCATCGATTCGTTTGCCACGTTAGCAGATTCTTTCGTGAAGGCACACACCGAGGCCATAAAGGTCGCAACAAGAAAATCAGACGTTTTCAAGATAAGACATAGGGATAACAAAATGCCGAGGGAGTTCGTATCCCGATTTCAAATGGAACGCATGGAGTTACCACAGGTCGCAGATGATTGGATCGTTCAAGTTTTCACCCAAGGGTTGAACGGGCGGAGTTCGTTAGCATCACGATTATTGAAACAAAATTTGGTCTAGTATCCAGCTGTAACTTGGGAAAATGTGCACAATCGATATCAATCGAAGATCAAGGTCGAGGACGACCAATTAGGAGCCCCTTCCGGTTCAGTACATCCGAACAGGTTGGTTGTTAAAACTCCGAGGGACATCGACAGGGAGCCTATGTCAAATAGAGAATGATATCAACCATATACCGCAAATCGAAGGAACAACAGTTCAGGACGCAATTCTGGCCGGAACGATTGAAGAAATGATCGAGGATAGAATTCTCGGGGACTTATGAGCAAAAGTGGTTTTGATAAGCATTTCGATCCCATAGATACACCTCGGTTATCGGAATATAACTTTAGCGTCGACACATCGGGCATTATATCGGCAATCGGAAGGATCAAAGATACTAGGTGGCCCATACCCATACAGACCGATCCTTTCCAAAGAAACCCAAATTTGATGTGCAAGTATCATGGCACGCATGGTCAGAAGACCGAGGATTGTAGGCAGCTGAGGGAGGAGGTAGCCCGTCTATTCAATGAGGGCCACCTTTGAGAGTTCCTCAATGATCGAGCCAAGAATCATTTCAGAGAAAGGGACGCCAACAGGAAAAATGAACAGGAGGAACCCCAGCATGTCATTCATATGATCGTCGGTGGGGTCGACATTCCACAGGGACCCATATTCAAACGCACTAAGGTATCAACCACTAGGGAAAAACGAACTCGAGATTATGTGACCGAAGGCTCCTTATCATTCAACGACGAAGAAGCAAAAGGCATTTCTCAGCCACACAACGACACTTTATTAATTTCTATCTTATTAAATAAAGTTCAAGTTAAGCGTGTTTTAGTAGATCCAGGTAGCTCGGTGAATATAATTCGATCGAGGGTCGTGGAGAAACTCGGCCTACAAGATCAAATCGTGTCGGCATCTCGGGGCTTAAACGGCTTCAACATGGCCAGTGAAACAACTAAAGGGGAGATTATTTTACCGTGAACGTGGCTGGAACCATTCAAAATACCAAATTCCACGTGATCGAGGGCGACATGAGGTATAATGCCCTACTCGGGAGGCCCTGGATCCAGAATATGAGGGAAGTCCCCTCGACTCTCCACCAAATAATGAAATTCCCGACGATAGACGGTGTAAAAACAGTATACGGGGAGCAACATGCCACAAAGGAAATGTTTGCGGTCGATGAGGTAACACATATATCAACGCTATCAACCTCGGAAAGATCGAGCATCAAAGGTAAACAGGAAGCCAAATAGCAATCACAGCCACCAGCCTCGACCGAATCATGAAAGTAGGGGATAGAAGAAGAAGATGAAGAAGACTTTCTAACTCCTCGAATCTTTATTGTTCCCGAATATTTTGACGCTACCAAATTCATGGTCGAAGAGCTGGAACAGGTTATATTGATCGAGTACCTGCCCAAGCGAATGGTATACATGGGAACAAGGTTAACCCCCGAACTCAGGAAAAAGCTTATTCAATTTCTTATTGATAACATAGATTGTTTTGCTTTGTCCCATTCAGACATGACAGGGATCCCACCGGAGATAACAACGCATCGGCTGAGCCTTGACCCTAGGTTCAAACCAGTGAAGCAAAAGAGAAGGCCTCAGTCCGAGGTAAGGCACGCATTCATAAAGGATGAGGTAACTAAACTTCTCAAAATAGGGTCCATTCGGGAGGTGAAATATCCCGAATGGTTAGCCAATGTAGCCGTAGTCCCTAAAAAAAGGAACAAACTTAGGATGTGTGTAGATTATAAGGATTTAAACAAGGCATTCCCCAAAGATTCTTTCCCACTGCCTAACATTGATCGCATGATCGAAGCCACGGCTAGCCACGAGATTCTTACCTTCTCGACGCCTACTCCGGGTACAATCAAATTCAAATGAACCCGGAAGACCAGGAAAAGACTTTGTTTATCACCAAGTATGGAACATATTGTTATAACATAATGCTCTTCGGGATAAAAAAATGCTAGAGCTACTTACCAAAGCCTAGTAAATAAAATGTTCGAAGAACAAATAGGTAAGTCAATGGAAGTTTATATTGATGACATGCTAGTTAAGTCCCTGCGCGCAGAGGACCATTTGGATCATTTGCAGGAAACGTTCAAGATTTTGAGGAAATATAACATGAAGCTCAACCTCGAGAAATGTGTTTTCGGGGTCGGTTTGGGAAAATTCCTGGGCTTCATGGTATCAAATCGAGGGATCGAGATCAACCCCGATAAAATCAAGGCCATCGAGGACATCACCGTTGTGGACAGTGTAAAAGCCGTGTAGAGGCTAACAGGACGGATAGCAGCTTTAGGCCGATTCATCTCGAGGTCGTCGAATCAGAGCCATAGATTTTTCTCTCTACTCAAAAAGAAGAACGATTTCACCTGGACCCTAGAATGCCAACAAGAATTAGAGGAATTAAAGCGATATCTATTGAGCCCACCACTTCTTCACACTCCAAAGGCAGATGAGAAACTTTACTTGTACTTGGCAATATGAAATCGCGGTAAGTGGTGTCCTAGTTCGAGAAGAGCAAGGTACGCAAGTTCCCGTTTATTATGTAAGTCGAACCCTAAGAGAAGCAGAAACTAGATATCCACACTTAGAGAAATTGGGACACCCACTAATAAGCGCCTCTACAAAGTTAAAATCATACTTTTAATGTTACCCTATATGCGTATTAACCACTTATCCACTTCATAATATTTTGTACAAGCCCGAACTATCGGGCCGATTGTCCAAATGGGCTATCAAACTCAGTGGTACAATATCGAATATCAACCCCGAACGGCCATCAAGACTCAAATTTGGCGGACTTCGTCGCCGATTTCGCACCAACCCTCGTACCCGAAGTTGAAAAAGAACTTTTGTTAAAATCAGGTACATCATCGAGAGTCTTGACCCTTTTTACCGAAGGTGCCTCGAACGTGAAGGGGTCCGAGTTAGGAATTATTTTGATGCCGCCTACGGGTAGCACTATTAGGCAGTCTATCAAAACTGCTAGGTTGACTAACAATGAGGCCGAGTACGAGGCCATGATTGCAGGTCTCGAGCTAGCTAAAAGCTTGGGAGCAGAAGTCATTGAAGCCAAGTGTGACTCTTTACTGGTGGTGAACCAAGTAAACAAAACCTTCGAAGTTCGAGAGGATAGAATGCAAAGGTATTTGGACAAGCTGCACGTAACTTTGAACCGTTTCAAGAAATGGACTTTGCAGCATTTACCTCGAGAACAAAACAGTTAGGTCGATGCACTTGCAAATCTGGGTTCGTCGGCTGAGGAAGATGAGATAAGCTCGAGCAACGTCATTCAACTCTCGAGATTTTTGATCGAGGAAGGTCATGCCGAGATAAACTCTACAAGCTTGACCTAGGATGGAGGAATAATTATATTGAATACTTGAAGAACGGAAAGCTCCCATCGGACTGATCGCAGCGGACTCAACCTTAGGAAGAGTGGGCGCTAATACTTTTACCCAATAGTGGTAGCGGGGTCAATTTCCACAGGGAGCTAGAAAGGGAGTTGGATATTTGCTTAGCCTAGAAATGCGTGTTTGCTTCTAATTGATCTTCTAACATTTTTGGGTTTTTATGATTATCAACTACAATTTAACAACTACTAATTATAACTAAATTATGCTAAGATATTAATTCTAGGTTGTATGCAAGATAGAGAAAGACACTAGGGTCGTGACATTTACCTAGGTGGTCAACTAACGGGTAGAGATTCCTAATACAAGAATGATGATTATGGGGCTTATGCTATAACCGTTGCACGATTGCACTCACTCTCACACCTCTCGGTAGAAAGAGTGATTTTGCCCAATTGACTCTCTCGAGACCAATTGGGTAGGCCAACAAGCCCAAGCAACTTAGGGTTCAAGTTGGGTAATTACTCTCTCGAGGTTTAACCCGTTAATTGGGACTACCATTCTTATGGGTCCATCCCAATTCCTTGTTGGCTTAATTTTGGAGTCATAGACACTCTTTCTCAAGAAGAGTCAAGACCCACTAAGCTAGACTTAGTGTTTGCAACCACCAAATCCTAGTTAAATCATAAAATTAACCCAAATAGCAAACACCCAACATCATTCAAGCATTAAACAATGACACCCATTAATTTCCCACACTAGGGTTGAGCCACAACCCTAGCTAATGGGTTTAGCTAGACATAATAGAACCAGAAATTGAAGAAGTAGTAGATAAAATCAACATATTAATTAACTAGAATGTTAATCTACAAGAATCCACGATAAAACAAGATGAAAATGCCCAAAATAGGCTAAAAATTGAGTCTCACGAGTGCAGCTGCTATCTGATATCTAATTCTTGACCTAAAAATAATAAAATATTCTATTTATACTAGGCTAGAAAAACTGGACAAAAATACCCCTGCGGGGCTGGCGCGGACCGCGCAGAAATGCAGCACGGCCGCGTAGGGGTCTTGCTCTTCGATCACTCACTTCTGAAGCTAGGGACGCGGACCGCGCAAAGAGGTAGCGCGGCCGCGCAGGCTAATGGGCGCGGACCGCGCAACAATGAAGCGCGACCGCATGGACACAAGCACTGACCGCGTAGAAAGGAGCGCGGACCGCGCATGGATACCCTTGAAATGTATACTCTCTGAATCTCCTAGCGCGGCCGCGCAGCAAAACAGTGCGGTCCGCGCTAGGTTCTCTTGTCCCCACTTCAATGATTTTTGACACTTGAGCAGGTTTCACTCCGTTTCGAGCCGATTTTTGACTTTTTTCATCTTGTCGCTCAAACCTGCAATCAAGCGCACTTTGTAAGCATTCTGGGTCTATTTTATGACAATTCATACATAAAGCATAGGCAAGTATGGGCATAAAACGTGTTAAAATCACAGTTATCAACTCCCCCAAACTTAAACCTTTGCTTGTCCTCAAGCAAATAAAATAAGACCCACCCCTCAAAAGAAAACATCCAAGTAATTCCAGCTTATCCTAAGGAAGCCTCATCACGCATCAATTGGGACTAACAATTTCCCTCAATACGAATGCATCATTAACACATTTTTAAACTTTTAAGAACTATGGATTAAATGTGACACAAGAGCATCAAGGGTTGACTCATTTCATCAAGGAGTTTTTCTCAAATACCTTGGTCATTGTGGAACCCAAACTCACACATCCTCAACTCTCCCTAAGCGAACCTCACCTTTTAGAGTAATGACACACAACCCGAGGTTGATGGATTTTTCACTCATTTCTCTCACAAAGAAGGTCATAAGTCCAGCTTTAGGTACCATATGCTTGCCCCTTATGTAAGTATCCACTAATGTAAGCTTCCCTCAACTCAAGATCATATAGGGCTTTTGAGGAGTCATTGTGAAGGCTTTTGGGTAAAGGTAGGACATGTTTTTGTTCATTTAGGTTCAATCTTCCCTTCAGCACTTCTTTTGATTCATTTTGGCATACTTTTTGACTCATTTGAGTATTTCACTTCTTTCAAGGGGTTAGAGAGACACATTGTCACTCTTTCTTTTGCAATTCAAACCTTTCTCCTTTTTCTACTTTTGCACCAATGATCCATCAGCCCAGAGAACAACTTCACTCAGTCATATCCCCGTGGCCATTCATGAAATGGGGGATGTATATCGCCGGCCCTCTCCCAACGGCCCCAGGTAAAGCTAAGTTCATTTTATTTATGACAGACTACTTCTTTAAATGGGTTGAAGCACAAGCGTTCAAGAAAGTAAGAGAGAAAGAGGTTATAGACTTCATTTGGGATCACATCGTATGTCGATTTGGGATACCCGCCGAAATAGTATGTGACAATAGAAAACAATTTATCGGCAGCAAGGTAACAAAATTCCTCGAGGACCACAAAATAAAAAGGATATTATCAATGTTGTATCATCCTAGTGGGAACGGACAGGCCGAATCGATGAACAAGACTATCATTCAAAGCTTAAAGAAAAGGTTGAACGATGCTAAGGGGAAATGGAGAGAAATGTTACCCGAAGTCCTTTGTGCATATCGAACAACATCAAAGTTAGTACGGGGGAAACCCCGTTCTCCTTAGTATACTGCTCCGAGGCCTTGATTCCGATCGAGGACGGGGAACCTAGCCCCAGATTTCGACATATAACGGAAGAATCAAATCAGGAGGCTATGAATACTAGCCTCGAGCTATTGGATGAAAAACGAGAAGCTGCGCTCGTTCGGATGGATGCGCAAAAGAAAAGAATCGAGAGATATTATAATAGAAGAACCAACCTTCACCATTTCAGAATCGGGGACTTAGTTCTAAGGAAAGTCACCATCAACACTCGAGACCGAAACGAACGGAAACTAGGCCCAAATTACGAAGGACCCTGTCGGGTCCTCGGTGTCATCTGGAAAGGATCTTACAAACTTGGCACAATGGAAGGCGAACAATTGCCAAACAATTGGAATGTATCACTTCTCAAACGGTGTTCGATCGAGGACGTCGAGAAACTTTTTAACACGAGGACCTTAGGTTTTAAAGCACGCGTTGCACTCTTTTTCCCTTAGATCGATTTTTATCCCAAATGGGTTTTTCCGGCGAGGTTTTTAACGAGGCAACAATCATGTGCTACCTGAGGAAAATTCAACAGTATCCAAGGGTTCTTTTCAATCAACCTCGAGTACTGGGGGAATCACCCTCGGAGGTTATATTTTCGAGGAAAATACTTCATGTCAAAGGATCTCGATAGGGAAACTTTTTAATGCGGCCAAACGATCGAATGAACCGTGTCCATATAGATTAGTCAAGCCCCGATGGCAAAACATCTATGCATGTATAAATTATTTCAAGAAGCATTCTTTCTATATCAAACATTTTGTGTCTCAAAGAAAACTTTATACTATACGAGCTCCATGCTTTGATTTTGTGAGAAATGGATCAAGGGCCAAGCGCAAATATACCTCGAAAACTCGGGGACTGTCACCGGCGATCTACATATTTGAGTTATCTAAACTTGAATTCATAAGACCTGAAAGAGGCACCCTTCTACCTATAGGCCAAGGCCATTAGTCTCGGGGACTAACACTTCGAACAAGTTTAAAGTGTTATTGGGAACTAAGCTCAAGAGGCATACCCAAAGGCTACGTCTAAATTAATGCGGCTCGGAGACGTCTGAACCCCCCAATCACAATAGGCCTTGAAATTATTTTAAAAAACGATTAAAAAAGGCTACCCTCAGAAAATAATCAAAAGGGCTTCAATAAAATCAGCCCTCAAAAACCTTAAGAGGTATGAAGTTATCTTAAACATGCTAAGGCACAAAAAGCAGAGGGGTTTCAATCGACATCGAACCCTAAAAAACCCAAAGGGTAAAAAAATTACATGCTAAGGCATAAAGAAATTTTCACTGAGTGTTTTAAGCTGAAAGAGGGTAATAACAGCCATCTTTTAGAGGCCATATCGGCCCGATCTAAAGAGCCTAAGGGCCAATACACTTAGAGTTTGAGATCTTGTTCTCACTCTATCCGAGCCCAAGGGTTAGACTATCCTGAGCCCCAAATATAAAAACAACTTGACTATGGCTCGGGGACTCACCATTATCCGACACAAGCCCTTAAGGGCCTATGCCTTAAGTTCGAACCTTATTCAAACTCAACTACGATGACTTCGAAGAAGCCACCCAAAACCAAAGTCTTGTACGCACCGATCAAAGCATACAAGGCAAATAGCATGTTTACAAAAATTGACAAGACATTCAAGAGAAACTTTCCTTTATATATATGGGCAAAAATATGTACAAAGGACCGGTCTTACAAAAAGAAAAGGAAAAAATAAAAAATCATAACTATGTCCGGGGCTGGTTTCTCCCTCGAGGGAAGCTTCTCCTCCAGGCCCCTCGTTGTTATCGAACCCGCCTTGGCTGCTTTCATCATTATCGTCGTCATCGGAGGAGACAAGAAACCCGGCATCAGCTTCAAGCGCCATAGCTTGAGCTATCTCTTCAGAGAGGTCAAAACCTCGAGCGTGGATTTTCTCGAGGGTTTCCTTCCGGGATTGGCACTTCACCAAGTCATTTCTCCGTCGCTCTCGAGCGGAAGCCTCCCTTATCTGCGTTTGAGTAGCATCGACGTCGGCCAAGTACACGGCTATGGATTTGTTAGCCCCAATCTTTTTCTCCCTGACCTCTACCTTGGCCTCAGCAAGCTTGGCTTTGAGCTCCTCGATCCTTTTGGCCGGGGCTGAACCTTTATCTTTAGCACCCCAAAGTTGGACCTCGGCCGATGACAGTTTGGCCAAAGCAGCCTCTTTCTCCGCAGCAAGATGGTCCATGTTCTCCTTCCACCGATCACAGTCAGCTTTGACTTGGTCGACCTCCCCTCGGAGCAACTTGATCCTTTCCATCTTTTGCTGCAACTGAGATATTGAAGTATTAGCCTCCACAGTTGGGTCGAGACCGTACTCTTTCAAAAGGATAGTTACCTGCTCGTTTAGCTCGACCTCTTCCTTACGAGCTTGGGCCAATTCAGCTCGGAGGTCTCTAAGCTCCTCTTCTTTCTACACATAGAGACATTTGAGGGCGTCTCTCTCCTCAATAAGCCTTTTGAGATCGACCTCATACCGGCTCAGCTCGGCTTGGGACTTGTTGAATGCTTCCCAATGGAGCACCAGAGCTTATAGAGAAAGGAAAAAAATTAGCAAGGAGGAGATAAAAGCAAACGTAATAACGGAGAATGAAGTTTACCTGGTTCAGGATACGATGGGCCTCGTCAAAAACCATCATCGCATCTAGGATGGAAATGTCATCAACCCCCGCAAGACATCCACGAAATATGTCTTCCCCATCGTGGGTCGTTCCCACATCGGCGGTCTCTAAGGATCGAGCCTCCCGAAACTGCCCTTCAGATAATTCCAGGCCGGGCGGCGAATCATCAATATTAATTAGCCAAGCGAGTCACTTGGGGCGCTCACTCCCTTCCGAAGAGTCCTAGAACCAGACCCTTCGGGCACGCTCGCTGTTTGTTTATCACGGCAAGGTATCTTTTATCCTCGATGACTCGGGGGCTTTGCTCGGAGTACCTTCCGAGATCTCCTCGATCTGAGGGCGAATCTCCTCGGCCATCACCAGCCCAGCCGCTGTTGAAGCTTCGATGCTCCCCCTCTTTCGAGGCACTAGCTCACAACCGGCATCTTCCCCATCCTCTTCTTCATCTCGTAGCTTTAAGGCTACGCCGGTGGACTAAGCAGCAGAGTCGTCCTTCGGCTTACGAGCTCTACTCTTCTTAGGCTTCGGAGTATCAGAAGACGAGGCCCTTCTCCTCCTCATGTCCTTGGCCAGTTTGGGAACCACCTCTTCCCCAGGCGGGGCTGGCCTCAATTCCGCAACATCCCCGAGGCCTGCGTAAAAGGGGGTAAAGTATGTGTGAAAGGAAATGTTTTAGAAAAGGACGTCATAAGCATACATGATAAACTTACCATGATATTTAGCCTCCTATTCGCCCCTTGCCAAGTCACGCCAGCAGCGCTCGGCATAGGAAGAAGTTGCAGCCAGCTTCCAAGCCCAGTCTTCAAGGTCGGGGACCGCATGAGGCATCCAGGCAACCGCTGCATTACAGATGAAAATGTTACACGAAGCAAAAAATAAAGTACGAAGATTAATGGCTAATACTTATGATCGGTGTTCCACTTCTCGGGAAATGATAGTTTTTCCAAGGGGATGAGGTCGCAGGTCCTTACCCGCACGAACCGACTCATCCAACCTCGTTCCTTGTCCTCATCGATACTTGCAAAAAAGGACTTCGTTGTTTGGCGTTGAAGCTTGATTAATCCGCAATAAAGTTGAGGTCGATACAGCCGTATGAGGTGGCTGAGAGTGAATTTCAATCCCTTGGCCTTACCCGAGAAGTAGCGGAGCATAATCACTATGCGCCAGAACGAGGGATGCACCTGGCCGAGGGTGACCTGGTACATCTCGCAAAAATCGATGATCACCTAGTCAAGAGGACCCAATGTGATGGGGTAAGTGTAAACACTTAGAAACCCGGGCGGGGATCTGTACCACGACCTCGGGCCCCCAGTTGCAATCTTCCTTCATGACTTCGAGTTGTTTCACTGTTATCGAGCAAAATATACCTCGATACGTGCTCACATCGGCCAGGGCCTGACGGAGGGTTCTCGACTTTGAAGTCATTTTTTAGGACACAAGGGCCGGGAACAATTTCGTGAAGGAGAGGTTCCACCGACATTTTGTCATCGACCGGTCGGGAAGAAGAGGAAGAAGCTTTCTCCTTTTGCGGGACGGTCTTGGAAGTTTTCTTCATTGTTACAAGTAAAGGGAAGCGGAAAGACATGAAAATTGGTGTTTTTGCTAAAAGATCGAATCAACGGGCGGTGAAAAAGAAGAGATGGAGAGAGGAAGAGACTTAGAAAACTTGGTGAAGAGGAAAGAAAAGTTTTGATTCAAATGGGGAACCTGTATTTATAGATTCACGACGATAGTTCGGTGACACTAGTGGCCGAGCGTCACTAAAATTCATAATGGTTTGGGGAATCGAACCGACGGGACATTTCGGTCACCTCGAGCGCTTACGTCACGGGGATGACGTCATTATCGAGGTCTCCAGAAAATTGTGGTTCAAGTCGTTTCTTATCATTTTATTCTAAGAAACAAGGGGACTGTCTGTATACGGTAGAATCGGGGCTACCCGATTTTGTTCTTCTATGGATAAAATGATACCACGTCGAAAGACCAGGACGTCGAACTCGGAGTCGAAGTTCCTTCCCAAGGTCGAGGTCGATAACACTTACTGAGGTTAGAAGAGAGCATGTTTCGAGATGGTGCCGGTATGATTCAGTAACGGAAAGAGCGAGATACCCGCAACGATCCGGGGATCACGGCGTGAATTTCGGAATGGATTGGTCTTCGACGGTTAAACTGTTGTCAAATATGATTTACTACTATAATTAGAAGTGTACCTTATTCAGGAATCCCCTATTATATAAAGGAGGATCCCATTCATTTGTAAAAGACATGATTCATTGATAAGAAAATATACGCACATTACTCTCTTGCTATTTCACTTACTGTTCATCAAGATTGCTTTATAATTTGCTATTCCTATTATCACATCTCGAGACGATCGCAGGTCGAGGTCGAGATTTGGCCTACATACTGGTTTGGTTTACTTTGTTCTCTAATTTATCTATTTAATCCCTTGTTTATCAATTGGCCTTGAATTAAATTACATATCCTTAAAACCACAATACAAATTTAATTGCTATTCAAATTTTAGGGTAAACATTTATATTATCTCTAACTATTATATTCTGTATTTAAACCATCCTGAACGTAACTAAATTAATGGGTGTATTTCACGCATCGCACACATGTCAACTTATAGCCACATGGCATGCAATGTGTAATTTTCTTCAAAAAAAAACCCTCTAAACTTGGTACTAGGCGTGTACATAGGTCGGGTTGGTTCTAATTTTTCAGTTACCAAACCAAATCAATTGCATCGGGTTATTAAATCTAAAGACCAAACCAAACCAATAAAATCGGGTTTTTCAATCTCGGTTTTCTCGGGTTATTTGGGTTTTCGAGTTTTTTCGGGTTTTGTTTTCCATAAAGTCTTCATAGCACAAAATTTAGAATTTGTGTTCCAAATATTTCTCTAAATACTAGTAAGATAGAACTAAATAAGGTATTTTTTAATAAAATAACATAAATATGAGATGCGTCATGATATTGTACTAAAATATTCAACAATAAAGATAATAAAATCGCATAAAATAAGTATTATTAATAGGACATAATGAAAACAAACATAATTTAAATACTAATAAGTTGCTAAAATAAATACGACTAATAAGTATTATCATGACTAAACACTAAAAGAAAAATAAGTTATGTATTTTATCTAAACCACGGAAAAACTAAAAAATAAATATCCAACACTATTTTCATTCATAATACAATTGATTTGAATGTCTTTTTAGCATTAGTAATTTGATATTGATTTAGAATTTATTTTAGTTACTAACATTTATGAACTATAAAACTTATTGGATCATCCAAAAATTATAAGTCCAAGGTTGAAATAATACATATAAAGATAAAACTATGAAAAAGCTTAAGAAATATTTATAAACTACACTACAATAAATATTCTTATGTACTAAATATATTTAAAACGTCTATACATATTATGTCGGGTTGGTTTGGTTTTGGTTTGACTTTATTTAGTTAAAACCAAACCAAACCAAATGTGATCGGGTTTTTTTCCCCACACTAAACCAATCAAACCATAGTCGGATTTTTTTTCTCGGTTTGACTCGAATTATCGGATTGATGCGGTTTGTCAGTTTCATTTGTACACCCCTACTTGGTACCATTTGCAATTTACGTACCGCTGCATCATTTACTCATATAAATGATGCTATGTCGATTGGTCTGAATGAGCTTCATCCGAGTCAATTTCATGAAGATAAGTCATTTCAATCTTCATCTATATTATTCCAGCCTTAAATCAAGTGCACATACTAGCCCTTCTAATTTTTATTTATCTATTATTATTCTTAGTACTATTACTACTACTACCACCACCATCTTCTTCTTCTAGAGAAGGTTTTTATTAAAAACATTAAAAAAAAACTTTCTCTATTAAAATGTAACGACTCAATGAATCGTTTTGAGAATTTAAGCTCCGTTCAGCGGCATAAGGCCTTGAGCAGCTCCGTATGATGTGTTATGAGTTGCGTGCGTGGTGTGTTTCGGATAGGCTACGGGCCATTTCCTTCTATTTTTGAACTGTTGATATCTGTCATCTGGTTTTCTCCTTCGCGTTCACGTCTGCTCCTCCGCGTTCGCGATGAGTAATTTTGGAGGAGGGAATATTTGTTCTTCGCGTTTGCATTCCTCATTTCGCGATCGTGGAAGTTAGCCTTTTCCTTCATTCGCGTTCGCGTTCATCCCACGCGTTCTCGTCGTTGGGCTATCAGACTTTTCTTCTCCGCGTTCGCGAAGCACAACTGGGCATCTTTCATTTTCCTTCTTCTTGAAGGCGATTGTTCTTCCGCGTTCGCGATGCATAAAACACCTAGCCAGAATATAAGATCTTCAAATCGAGGGTTAGGCCATTTTTATCATATTTTGACTTGTAGAGCTCGGTTTTGAGCGATTCTTGTGGGTTTTTCAAGCAAATCGATTGGGTAAGTTCTTCACCTAGAATTTATTATATTCCATGATCTTATCTTTATTTTTGTCATTTAATTTGTGGTTTCAGTTGAGGAAAAATGGAGGTTTTTGAAGAAAATTCTCAAAATGAAAATTCATGATTTGGGGGACGAATTGGTATCGGAAATTGATAACTTCAGTATGGTTGAAATCGTATCGAAATGGGTGTTCGGGTTTTGTGAAATTCGTCGGGTTTCGAGGTACGGGCCCGGGGATCGAATTTTGGACCGATTTTTAGATTTTGTTAAAGATTGAGATTTTATGATCCAGAATAGTTTCTTATGAGTTTTATTTGTGCTTTGAAGTTATGTTGGTTTGATTTGAGCCGTTCGGAGGTCTTTTCACCCGAGGAGTTTATTTTAGAGTATCGGTTTTAAGGTAAGTATCTTGCCTAACCTTGTGTGGGGAATTTACCCTTAGGATTTGAGTCTTCTATGTTGATTGAGTCCGTGTACGCGAGGTGACGAGTGCATGCTCTGACATATTTGTGGTAAGTCGGCCTTTTAGGGTTCTTAGGTCCGTATATTCACTGAGTATGAAGTTGTTCTTAATATGATTGAGATTTACCAGTTTCACCTCTACATGCTTTAATAGGAATTAATTGCTTTATGATTCACTCCTATTGCCTATTTGACTTAAGTGAAGATTTTTACCTCTCCTATTGTCATGCTATCTTTTCTTAACTGCTTGCTTTTATTGGAAATCATTATTTTCTCTCCTGTAATTGTATAGTCTTAATTGATGTTATGATTATTTTTCCACCGCTCATCCTTAATTGAAATTTTCGTATATTCTTCATAATTTTCCAACCATAAAAGAAGTTTAGATATCCTATTTTTAGTTGACATATCCTTATTTGGAATTACTTGACTCGTGTTAGCTTCCTTGGTGTTGAACTATATATTGTGGGATCGTTGTTACTTATTACTTTCTCCCTTGTTGAGATGTTCTTATTACACCTAGTATTTTCTATTGTGATTATTCCTTGTAAGCTAGTTTTACCGTCTCTTTGTGATCGAAGGTTCTTGAGTTGATTTACTTGCCATGTTCTTGTATTTATTGTCATTGTTATTTTTGTACTTGTTGTGGTAGTGCACGAGGTTTTCTGCCGTGCGGTTGTTGATATTGTGATGCACGAGGTTTCTGCCGTGCGGTTGTTGTTATGGGGTTGCACGAGGTTTCTATCGTGCTGTTGTTACTATTGATATCTGCACATACGGCGTGACAAGACGGGATATATATATATATATATATATACATATATATATATATATATATATATATATATATATATATATATATATATATATATATATATNATATATATATATATATATATATATATATATCATGTGGCAAGACAAGGGTGGGAACATTATAATGCACGTGTGGCGAGACAAGGCGGGTACTTACTATATTATTGTTGCACACGTGGCGTGACAATGTGGGCTATGTCGGGGATTGATATGCGATGATTTGTGATGGCATGGGGGCATTCTTGTTGTTGATATTTGTGTAGTGATACACTTACCTGTGCGAGCTTTATCTTGTGAAAGTTGTGAGAAAACATTCTACGTGTTGTCCATTCTTTTCCTTATGCTTACTAGCTGGTATGAACTATGTTAGGACACCTGCACAAGCATACACGTAGCTAAGCACTCTTATCGGATAAGATATTTTTTTGATATTGTTGAGTATAGATGCACACCTTTGTTTACTTGCCTTCTATGTGAGAATGGTTCTATTTGGCATGTGAGTCGTCAGAGCGATTATGAGATGTAAAGAGGGCACATGATGCTAAGTGTTAGGGTTCAGGTATTGAGCATGAGTTGTGATTTGTCCGAGGTTCGGTACCTCGTGGAATTTATTGACTATAACTTGATGTGAGAGCAGTCGTAGCTGCTGAGTTATTACTTGTCTTTGCTGTAACTATGATGTCCGATTTAGGTCGTGTTTCTGTTCACTTTTCTGTGTCATTATTATGGTATTCTCCTGATACTTGTTGTCTTCCTTTCTTATTGCAATTACTATATTGTTAGCCATATTGCATAGTCATTATGTATATATCATACCATGTTGTTCCTATACTTATACTTGTTCAGGTTATTAGACCAGTAGGTATCTTGACTGTTCCTCGTCACTACTTTGCTGAGGTTAGTCTTGATACATACTGGGCACCGCTGTGGTGTGCTCATATAACGATCCGACCGGTCGTTTTTCTTTCTAGAACCCTGTTCCCCTAAATAAGATTTCCCGTACTTGCTTTTACTGATTTATGACTTGCGGGGATGGTTGGTTCAGAATTTGGAAGAGCTTGGGTTGAAATCGGAACACTTGGTTCCTTAAGGTTGGCTTAAAAGGCCAAGTTTGACTTCGGTCAATATTTTGAGTAAACAACCTTAGAATCGGGATTTGACGGTTCCAACAGGTTCATATGATGATTTCGGACTTGGGCGTGTGTTTGGATTGGGTTAAGGATGACCCAGGAGCGTTTTGGCGCATAATAGTGATGAAGGTTTTTAGAAGTCCTTTAAATTTGGTTTGGAGCGGGTTTTGGTGATATCGAGGTCCAAACGGAATTCCAAGACCGAGAATAGTTCTATAATGTCATTTAAGATTTGCACGCAAAATTTGGTGTCATTCTGAGTAGTATAAGTACGTTTCGGCGCATTTGAAGTAAATTGAAGAACTTGAGGTTCATAAGTTTGATTCAATTGGTTTTAGGGTGTGATTCCTAGTTTTAATGTTGTTTTGGGCGTTCCAAGGGTTCGAGCGAGTCCGTTTTATCATTCCAAACTTGTTGGTATATTAGGGCGGGGCCCCGGGGGCCCCAAACGTCAATCGGACGAGGCTCAGACTAAGTTGAAAAATTTGAACAAGAGCTAAAGCTCCAGCTTCTGTCATAACCGCACCTGCGGTTGGTCAGTCGCAGGTGCGAGCTCGCAGGTACGGGCCAAGCAGCGCAGAAGCGGCCAAGGAAGGGCAGCCCAAGCATCGCAGAAGCGACTCCCTTTCCGCAGAAGTGGGATCGCAGGAGCGAGACCCGTTCGCAGGTGCAATTCCAGCCGACCCAGCCCACCTCCGGAAAAGCAGACCCTTGTCCGCAGAGCGGGGGTGCAGATGCGGCCCAGAGACCGCAGGTGCGGCAATTTTTTACTCATTTTCACTCCATTGTTGGGCGATTTTGGAGCTTCTTGAGAGGGATTATCATCTAGCTTTTGGAGGTAAGTAATTTCCACCATATGTGAGTTAAGTACTCAGACTATGGGTAGATTAACATGTATAAATTGTAAAAATTATGGGTTTAGATGAAAAACTTAGGGTTTGGCAAGAATGAGATTTTTACCACGAAATCGACCATGAAACTTAGTGATAATCATATATTTATGTTCCTTACGTTATGGGTAGCAACTTTCTTCGAAAATTTCCCGAATTCGGGCACGTGGGCCCGAGGGTGAATTTTAGGAATCTTGCCTTTGGGGTTAGGTAATCACTTTAACAGTTAGAATGTGAACTTTTGAGCCTATAATGATTGGTTTTTACACTATTTGAATAGTTTCGGATTGTTCGGCTCCGGTTTGAGGGTTTGAGCCCAATCTTGAGTTGGAAGTAGGTTCGAAACGAGGTAAGTCTCTTTTCTAAGCTTGTAAGAGGGAAATTTCCCCATAGATGAACTTAATTAAATGTGATTAATTGTGGGGGGCTATGTACGCACGAAGTGACGAGAGTCCGTGTAGCTACTATTTCTGCTATGTCCGGGTAGTTTCAGGTTTACACCATGCTTTGTGGACACTATTATTTGATTATATGTGCTAATTGTTATGAAAGGAATTAAGTTGAGGAAATTCTAAAGATTTAAAGGCTTAAGTTGAATCGTCTTCATTTTTGAAAAAGACTCAAGGAAGGGTTATGATTTAAATGATAAAATTATTTTTGACCGCGTCGCACGTATAATTCGAGAGCGGTGTTACGTTTTTACCGCGTCACATGTATGATTCGCGAGTGGGGTGAATAGATGCATCTATGGTTTGCGTCGTTCTACCCTTGGCAGTGCACAATTTACTTGTATGTTGGATTGGGGTGAACGTCCTCGGTGGTATTTGTATCTGATAATGAAGCTGAAACCTTTTAATAGTTGTATAATTTGCTGCTTGAAAGTTTACTTGTTCTCAAATAAAGAAGGTACTTGAATTCTTAGACATGATGGAAGGTACTTGTTATTATTTACACACATCATGATTTACAACTTGAACTTCATATTATTATATTGTTGGCCCTAGTAAGTGTCGGAGTCGACCCCTCGTCACTACTTCTTTGAGGTTAGGCAAGATACTTACTGGGTACATATTCTTATGTACTCACGCTACACTTCTGTACTTGATTGTACAAGCTTTGAGGCAGGTGCATCTGGCCATCAGTCCGGCGCGTAGATTTGACCCCCCAGCTCGAGACTTCTCGGTGAGCTGTCCTTTTGAGCTGTTCTGCAGCAGCTGAAGTCTCTCTTATGTCTTTATTTGTCCCGCCTATTTCTTTTCCATACAGTAGGATAGTATGGCTATGTATATTCTACTAGATTGCCCACATACTTGTGACACCAGGTCTTGGCACACACGTTAATAGACTTATGATTTTTGGGTTACTTTCATGATCTAAATTCGTATTTATTGCTTCCATTTATTTATGCTTAAATTTAAAACTCCTAAATTTTCTATCAATAGGGAGAAGTTATCACATACTAATTACTTAAACGAGAATTCACTAGTTGATTAGTGTTGGCTTGCCTAACAACGGTGTTGGGCGCCATCACGGCCTAATATGGAATTTGGATCGTGACAACATGGTATCAGAGCACTAGGTTCACATAAGTCTCACAAGTTATGGGCAAACCTGGTAGAGTCTTGAGGATCGGTACGGAGACATCTGTACTTATCTTCGAGAGGCTATAGGGTGTTTGGAAACTACTCTTCATTCATTTCTATCGTGCAGTTGATGGTATACTAAATTTCCTTCTTCTATTCTTTCATAGATGGTGAGGACGCGTACGGTAGACGTTCTAGACCCAGGATGAGCTGCTCCCCCCTTTGCGAGAGGCAGAGGCAGAGGCCGGGGGAGGGTACCGGCCCGAGGTAGGGGACGGAACATCCCAGAGCTGCCCTAATAGCACCACTAGCGGATCCAGTGGAGGATCCCATCATCGAGGAGCAGGGTGAGGTGCCTGTTCCAGAGCCAGCCCTAGTAGACTTCATGACAGAATCGGGCTTTCAAATGGTCATGGGCCGTATGCTGCGGTTCATGGACACTATGACTCAGGCTGGTTTATTTCCAGCAAACCCAGCCACATATCAGGTAGGAGGGGGAGCACAGACCTCTACTGCTTAGGCTCCTGGGCACGCAACTATCGTATATCAGACTTCGGGTACACTACCCGCGGGCGGTGCCCAGCCAGTTACCGCAGCAGTACCTGAGCCTAGACCAGCTGCGAACGGTGATCCGCAGAAGCTACTGGACAGATGGACTAGGCTACACCCTCCTATCTTCGGGGGTGACGGCATGAGGACCCCCAGGACTTTATTGATCGATGCAGGGACAGACTGCACAACATGAGGATATTGGAGTCCCATGGACTAGATTTCACCGCCTTCCAATTAGAGGGCAGGGACTGTAGATGGTGGCAGTATTACCTTCTTGGCCGACCAGTAGGTTCTCCTCCCATGACTTGGGATCAGTTTACACGGCTTCTATTGGACAGGTATATTCCACCCCCTAAAGGGAAGAGCTGCGATGTCAGTTTGAGCAACTCGAGCAGGGTTTGTTGTCTGTGACCGATTATGAGGCGAGATTTTTTGAGTTGTCTCGCCATGCACTTATGATACTTCCTTCGAACGCAGAGAGAGTGCGGAGATTTGTTGCAGGGTTGCACCCCGGTATTTTGGCTAGCATAGCCCGAGAGGTTGAGATGGGGACTGATTATCAGCTAGTAGTGGAGATTGCTCGGAGAATTGAGGGCTATCGCTAGAGGGGTAGAGAGCAGATGCAGCAGGACAAGAGGACCCGATTCTCTAGAGAGTTTAGAGGTGCCCCAGCTAGGGGCAGCGGTCAGTTCGGGAGGGGTCGGCCCAGCAGGCCTGATAATAGGCTAGATTTATGTGATTTGGCGATTGTTTATCCCCTAGCTTGATTATGTTTCAATGTCATAATATAGTTAAATGATGAAAAATGGGCTCTAATGGTGAATTTCACACGTTGCAGGAGTGAGGAGCTTGTATGAGGCCTTAAAGCTGTGATTGGAGCTACATTGAAGCAAGAAAGACCCCTAGGAGCTGAGTACGCAAGAAGACGAGAAAAAGAATAGATGAAATGAAGGCTTGGACTAGTGCGGCCACTAGCGCGTCCACTAGCGCGACCGCGCTAGCCCAGATGGTCGAGGCAGAATGGTAGGCAACTAGCGCGGCCATTAGCGCGCCCACGAGCACGGCCGCGCTAGCCCAATTTCGAAACATTAATTTTCAGGGGTAAACTTGGAAGTCTGGGGATAAATTCACTTAACCTATAGAAGGTCAAGCTCGCCCAAGGATTGATTAGCAAGGTTTTCATAGTTTAGTGCAAGAAAAAGAGAGGCAAGAGGCAAGGAGGATAATTCAATATCGAGTTCTACCTTTCTTCCTTTTGTTTTTACGATTTGTGATGAATTTGAATATTGTTGTGATGAACACTAGCATGAGTAGCTAATTATTTTGTCTAGGGTTTTGATGGAACCTATTGAAGGATGTACTTCTTGATTATTTTAATATAGTTTGCCAGTTTAATCTCTATTTGTTCAACTACGTGCTTGTTGTAGTTAATTGACAGGATCCTCAATTAGTTGTGCCTATTTAGTGTGCATAACTCGGGAGAGAGTGCATATTTAGGTGATTTTTGAACAACATCACTCCCAAAGTATAAGAGGGATCTATAACTGCAGGTTTAAAGGCGAGATTAGGGATAACGGAGCCTTGGGTGCAATCTAAAGTGAGCTGTAATAAACAAAGCCAGCTAGCATAACTCGGGAGAGAGCGTCTAGTAAATTATCGTAATTACTCGGGAGAGATTTACGGTAAGAGGAGCGCTCATGATTGATAGAGATGATTTGGTGATTCTATGTGAAGCATAACCGGAAGGGATTCCATCAATAGGGGAAATCATAACCTTAGAACCTTCTCTTAATTGCTTACAACTTAATCATAGTTAGTTTACAGCTGTTTATTTACTGTCATTCGTAGTTAGTAGAAATACCATCAATTGTTATTCACAACGTTTGGGAAGTTGATTCCGTGGAATTTAGTAAGTCTAACGAAAGTAATTGATAGGTTAATTCCTTGTGGGTTCGATTCTGGGCTAACTACTCAGATTATATTTGCAACGTCCGCGTGTCCTTTTTATAAGGCATAGTTGGGCGTGATCAAATTTTGGCGCCGTAGCCGGGGAGTTAACGGTGTTATCAATTACAATTGAAAGAAATACAAAAATTCTTAGTGTAGTCAGTTTTCTCTATACCCAATCTATACATTGAAATTTTAACATTTGTTGACTTGGTTGCACAGGTGCATGCTTAGAAACTCAACGAGAACTGGTGAAGTATTCGAAGCTCTATCAAATCCCGAAAAAGTTTTTGAGGCCTTGAACCGGGCCAACCGGAAAAGCAAACAGCAACAAACAATTGAAAAATCCGAACCAAACATGGGAGATCACGAAAACAATCCACCGGCACCTCCTGTGCCAGAGGTTGCTCTCTATGACTGGGCACAACCCACAGCTGAAAATCTAGCCACAGCGATTGTAGTCCCGAAGATACAGGCTGAATCATTCCAAATCACGAATAACATGCTGCACTTGTTGCAAAACAAGAGACTATTTTCGGGGTCACAAGTCGAAGATCCTCAGCAGCACTTGAAGAATTTTCTGTCAATATGCAAAACCCAAAGGCAGCCTAACGTAACTCAGGAAGCAATCAAGTTGTTGTTGTTCCCATTCTCAGTGACAGGAGCTGCCCAGACCTGGCTAAACTCACTCCCCATAAATTCCATAACAACTTGGGAGGAGTTAGTCAAACAATTCTACAACGAGTTCAACCCACCCAACAAGACTGCCCAACAAATTGATGAAATTTTGAGTTTTAAACAGAGACCAATGGAGACACTTCATGAAACATGGGAACGCTTTAAGGGGATGCTGGTTATATGTCCACACCATGGTGTCCCAGATCTGATGTTGGGACAGCGGTTTTGCATGGGATTGTCAGATAGCGTGAAGAACATAGTTGATGCTTCAGCTGCTGGAGCATTTTTGAGCAAAACATGGAGAGAAGGCCAGAATCTGCTTGACAAGATGGCACAGAATTCGGGATGGATAACTAGGAATGCACCTATCACCCCAGTGGTTCACTCAGTGCCTTTAGATCCATCCAACTCTATGGCAGAAAATATGGCCACCTTATTGACACAGATGAGTATACTCACCAAAAAGGTGGAAGAGTCAGGGCAGAAGCAGCAGGTACACATAGTAGATACTACCAATGGGGGCTTGTGCGCATCTTGCATTAGTCAGCCAATTGGTAACCAGTAGAATGCAGAACATGATCATCATCACTACCCTGAAGACATAAATTATGTGTCTAATTATGGAGGCCAGAGACAAGGTGGTCAGAATTGGGGTCAGCAGCAGCAGCCATACATGCCAGTCCAGCCTCAGTTCAACAATGGAAACATGGGAGGTATGAGACCCCCTAATAATATGGCACCGTACCAAAGGCCACAGGGATACAACAATCAGAATCAGCAGCAGGGGTACCACCCTCCGCAGCAGCAGCATGGTGGAAGGCAGGAAGATGGTTTGCTAGACTTGAGGCAATGATGCAGCAGGTTATTGGCTCTAATGCAAAAAATTAGTGAGAGAGTAGATGCACATGATTCAGCTATCAAGAATATTGAAGTGCAGATGGGCCAAATTTTGATGTTTTTGAACAATCGGCCTCATGGGACATTACCTGCAGATACCCACATAAATCCAAAAGATCAAGGCCCGAAGCAGCTGATGGTAGTGAGTCTCCGCAACGGCAGAGATTTGGATGTAGAGCAAGAGAGGGCTCGAGAAACCAGACAGGCTGAGACACTCATACCAGTGCCCATTAAGCTGGATGAGTCAACGAAATTGATAGAGGTGACAGTCCAGCCTATTCAGGAAGAAAATAACATTCAGATTGAGACTGAGAAAGAAGCTGAGACAACCCGAGAACCAGTAGTTGAGGTGGCAGCTGACAAAGAGCAATCCCAAATCATTGGGAAGAAGAGACCACCTGCACCATTCCCTCAGAGGCTGGATAAGTACCAAAAAGAGGAGCAGTACAAGAAATCTTGGAGATGCTGAAACAAATCCAGGTAAATATTCCATTGATAGATGCTTCGAAAGAGATGCCTGGGTATGCAAAAATTATGAAGGACTTGATGTCCCAAAAATTTGATTTCCAAGACTTGGCCACGGTGACTCTTACTCAGACCTGCAGTGCAGCGGTGACTGGACCAATTGCAGAGAAGCTATCTGACCCAGGCAGCTTTACAATTCCCTGCACTATTGGTAATTTTGCTTTCGCTAAGGCACTTCGTGATCTAGGGGCCAGCATAAATCTTATGCCCCTAGCGATTTATAAGAGGCTGGGGATTGGAAGAGCTAGACCCACCTCTATGTTGTTGCAGCTAGCTGACAGGACTGTAAAAAGACCCTCTGGTATCCTGGATGATGTGTTGATTCAGGTAGGGAAATTTGTGTTCCCTACAGATTTTGTGATCTTAGACTGCAAAGTGGATGAGGAGATTCCCATAATTTTGGGAAGGCCGTTCTTGGCAACTGGGAGAGCTCTCATTGATTGTGAGACTGGGGAGCACTAGATGAGACTGAACGACAAAGAGATAACATTCAATGTGCAGAAATCTATGAGGCGACCAAGTGAATTCGCCAATTGCTCTCTTATTGATACCGTTGATGTAATTGTCGAAAATGATGATGAGAAGTTGACAATTGAGGACCCCTTGCTACATGTTTGATGAATTTAGATGAGGTGAATGGAGAAGAACTGGCAGAATGGGTGTTGGCATTAGAGGGCAGAGGGTTCTAGGATAGAACTCTTGAATTTGAGCCCTTGCACTTGGAAAATAGAAAAACCCCTCCAGCCAAGCCATCCATTGAAGAACCACCAAAGCTGGAGCTGAAGCCACTACCCGCTCATCTCAGGTATGAGTTCCTTGGACCTGACTCCACATTACCCGTTATTATCTCATCTAGTTTGTTAGATATGCAGGCACAACAACTCTTGCAGGTACTCAGGGAGTGTAAGACTGCCATTGGGTGGACCATGGCAGACATAAAGGGGATCAGCCCCACCTACTGTATGCACAAAATTCTGCTGGAAGAGGGCCACAAACCTTCGAGGGAACACCAAAGAAGGCTGAACCCCAACATGAAGGAAGTGGTAAAGAAAGAAGTGATAAAGTGGTTGGATGCGGGAATCATTTCCCCAATCTCTGACAGCAGTTGGGTTAGCTCGGTTCAATGTGTACCTAAAAAGGGTGGTATAACGGTAGTTAAAAATGACAACAATGAACTGATCTCTACGAGAACCGTCACGGGTTGGAGAATTTGCATGGATTACAGGAAGTTAAATCCAGCCACCCGGAAAGACCACTTCCCACTTCCCTTCATTGACCAAATGTTAGACAGACTGGCAGGGAGGTCACACTTCTATTTTCTGGATGGGTACTCAGGGTACAATCAGATCTCTATTGCACCAGAGGATAGAGAGAAGACCTCCTTTACTTGCCCATATGGCATTTATGCCTTTCGGAGGATGCCCTTTGGCCTATGCAATGCACCCGCCACATTCCAAAGGTGCATGATGGCCATATTCACTGACATGGTGGAGGTTATAATGGAGGTATTCATGGACGATTTCTCAGTGGTGGGAAACTCGTTTGATGAGTTCCTTGTAAATCTGACTCGTGTGCTGAGACGGTGTATTGAGACCAACCTGGTTCTTAATTGGGAGAAGTGCCATTTCACGGTACAAGAGGGCATAGTCTTGGGGCACTGGGTGTCAAGTAAGGGAATTGAGGTGGATCGCGCGAAAGTTGACGTGATAGCGAAGCTGCCACCTCCAACTTCAGTCAAAGCAATCAGGAGCTTCTTCAGACATGCTGGTTTCTACCGGAGATTCATAAGAGATTTCTCCAAAATTGCCAACCCTCTCTGTAAGTTGTTAGAAAAAGATCACCCCTTCTTGTTTTCTGATGATCGCAGGGTAGCATTCGAGGAACTAAAAAAAAGGTTGGTCACAGCACCAATCATAGTTGCCCCCGACTGGGAGCAGCCATTTGAACTCGTGTGTGATGCCAGTGACTACGCAGTGGGTTTGTGGCCCTCTTTCAACGCTTTTAATTAAGAAAATTATCTTGAAACGGGTTACGCGTACTTATACCCATTTGTTTGGAGCGTCAAAAATCATGTCACGCGAACGTGTCCACAATTAATAACGCTTTATTAATATTAAGAAAATTTGGGCCGAAGTTGCGCGAACGCATACTCCGGTTTTGTTTTTAGAATCGTAATTATGTTACGCGGACGTATACACAATCACAATTGTATTTTAAACGTGCCTAAAACAAACTACGAACATTTGTCATTTTTGTATCTAAGTCATGAAATTAATATGAGGGCCATGAATAATTAACTCGTGGGTGGCACACCTCAAAACTATATAAAATAAGATTAATTAGTGACCTATTAGCAACACTTTTATTATTAAGAAAGTGTGAGCACGTGATTTTTGCCCTATATGAATTACTCCCAGAAATTCAAACAACACGATTTCTTTCATTATTTTGCAATTTTGTGGATTTTTGTGACATTTTATGTTAATTGTTTGCATTTTGTTTGTGCATTTTTAGTAAAAAATACAAAAATACTTGGCATTTGCATTTAGGGTTTAATTTCACATTTTAGGATTAATTAGTGATTAAGTTACTTTAAAAATAAAGAAAATAACAAAAAATAATTCTTTTGCATTTCTACTTTTAAATTGTCTTAGTTTTCTTTAAATTAGGAATTAGTTTGTTTGGAATTTAAGTAGTATAATTTTAGAGTCAATTTGGGTCTTTATTTTTAGTTTTGCATTTAACAAAATCAGAAAAAAAACAAATAACAGAAATTAATAAAAAAAAGAAAAGAGAAAAAGAGAGGCCTAAAACGATTTTAAGGGCTGTTTAATTTGGGCCGATTTTCCAATTAAATAGTGCTGGCCCAAAAGCAAAACGCACCTCAGTCCTGGCCCAAAAACCCTTTCCCCGCCCGGTCCAATTTTGCCCGTCCAAAACGACCCCGTTTCCCCAAGGTTTGATCTCAGCCCTTGATTTTTGTCATCCAACGGATGAGAACTGCCTAGGTTACTCAGTATAAATATGTCCTAACGCTACCCTACCCCCTCAGACCCCCCTCACCCAACCATCTCTCTCATCTCTCATCACAGAACCTAACACCGCCGCCCTCCGCCGGCGGCAAGTCTCCAAATCCCCTGAAATTTACAGCACGGCATCCTCTCACTTTCCTCTTTCGAAATTCCTAAACCTTGTCCCTCGAATAATCACCAATCTCTTCGAATCTTAGATCAAAATCTCGGCCAAAACCTTAACTCCTTCAAATCCGCCCAAAATCACACCATATACTCCCCTCACCTCCCTCTTCCTAAACCCTTAACCAGTTTCCCTCGAATCTCACCAGGCCTTCTCGAATTTTTGATCTAGGGTTGCTGTCAAGGTTGTTGGAATTTCTAGGGTTAGCCAGTGCTCGTATGGTTTTAAAATTGTGTTATGTGTTTGTTCTTGGTAAGAACAAACACATAATATTATTTGAAGACCAATTTCGAATTCAGTCGAGTTGAAGACCAAAACCAGTGAGTTTCTTAAATTCTCTTAGGTTTTTGTTAGTTATCTGAATTAATTTCGCTCCAATTATTGTTTTGCTTCATGAATAATTGATCCGAGCTTTTGTTTTTATCCATTTGGAGTCAGTAATCCTTATCTGTTTCTATTTTGTTCATTTCGTTTTGTTTGAGTTCTAATAATCTACAACACGAATTTGTTCATTTAAGTTTTGTCATTATAGTTCTTTGCTGTTAATCAGTGTGCTAGGGTGTAGTTTTAATTTTGGTTATTTGGAGTAAGTCAGTAGGTTTTTCTTCCATTTAATTAATTTTTCTTAATGATAATTGATTCTAGTTTTAGTCTTTAATTTTTGGTTCAATTTTGCTCTGTTTTTTTACTTTGATTGTCTGCTGGTTTGAATTCATGATTGTTGTCGAGTGGGTAATTCATGTTTGCTATTGATGATTCGACCCTAGTTCAATTTCGTTTGAATTGTTGACTTGTTTAGTGAATTAGCTTAGTTTGGATTAACAATTTAGTTAGATTTAAGTTCCATGTTCTGATTAGTTGGTTGAGTAATTAGTTCAACTGTAGGGTTTGTTTGGATTTAACTGCATTTCTCTTTTCTTTTGGATAATTAACCATGGTTATTAACTAAGGTTAAGGGGCTGGGTCAGTTAATTCTAGCTTGGGGTAAATTTCAGATTGAATAAAGGGTAATTTAGGCATTTTAGACAAGGGAATCTTTAATAACTGAATTAGAAACCCCTAGAGTCTTCTACATGGGGTTTCAAAGTAGAATTTCAAAAACCTAATGCAGTAACTTGAGAAAGAAGTCAGAAAATAAGGGACTATTTGGGTAAAACTGAAAAATAAAAGAGGGACTAGGGGGTAAAGTCGAAAATCTGAAAGAGCCTTGGGCTTTGCCTATAAAAAGGCATGCCTAGTGCCTTGATTCAGAAGTTTTTTGGCCTCTGAAAAAATCCCTATTTTCTACAAGTTTGAAGATCTGAAAATTCGAATTTCAAATTGAAAAACCAAAAAAAATTGAAATCTGATAGGAGGAAGTTCATTCTAAACCATAGGCATTCTGAAAAATAAAAAATGGCAGAAAATCCCACGAAAATACTGTTCTATTAGTTTTCTCCTAAGTTCTTCATCTTCAATACAATTTGTGAGCATTCTAGGGTATAAAGTGAGTCGAATTCGGGGTTTGAAATCAAATTTGGGGTCAATTTTCCTGCTGGTAGTTAACTGGGTTTGATTGGAGCTTTGGATATCATTCTATTGGTTTTCAAAAGTAAATTCCATTCCATCTCCCTGCTGTTGGTTGCCATTTGCTGTTGTTGACTTCATCTCCTTCTTCTTGTGTTTAAATTTCCAAGTACACATCTTGTAGATCTCAAGTATTGGAACTGAAATAAAAATGCTGCTCATTTGTTTCCTTGTTTAGTTTCATTACTGTGTCTTAGCTAGATTCATAAGCCTACTATATTTTTCTGTAAACAGTTAAGGATTGCTCAGAATTGAGATGTGTAATTATATACTGGAAATCAGCTTGTAATTGTTTATATTGGGCTGCTTGGACATGAACACTTTAGACTCTGTGTATATTTAGATCCTTAGGCATATGTTAGAATTATATTTAATGAAGTTTTGCGCATGGCTTCGCTCATATTAAGATTCGACAGCTTATTAGAATAGGTGTTGCATTAGTAGTATGTTTAAATTCATATGTGATATCAATGTATGGTAGATAGGGTTGAGTATGTTTTCTTCGGCATAAACTCCAGGATATAAATATACATGTCTCCTAATGATTTTTTTCATGGATGTATGGTTTGAATGAATAAATTGATTTGTTTCAACACCTTAAAAATAATCATCTACCGCAATAGTATAAGATTCAGACTCCAAAGTTTCATTCATCACCATTGGGCCTCAAACAAAATTGCCCAGATGCTGCATGCTAAACCGGCCAAAGGCCCAGCTACAAGAGTTAGCTTCACAGCTGAAACTCTAATATTAGGAAAGGATTTCGTTTCAGGCCTTGTTTCAATTGGGCCTGCGCAAAGGCCCATAACTGGGCATTGCTTTACAAAAACTTACCGAAAGTGTTTAGGCCAATTTCAAGGCCCAATATGCTGAAGGCTCGAATTCACATTAAGGTCAGGAGATTATTTGTGCAACGTAAGTTTAGGGCCTTCTAGTTAAGTAGCATACTTGAATTAAGAGGTTTTCCTCTTGTTCAAGTGTGGACTTGAACTTGAGGCCCAAATTCCTTGTATACTTTTAATAATAGCAATTAATAATGTTAATTAATTAGGGCCCTTTTAGAGACAATCCATACTAGAAAAACCTCTTTAGGATGGCCTTTAAATAAAACGAGGTGCGCCACGCCAAATAAAACTCATAAATTGCGTGGCCCTCTTTAAATATTTATATTAAAATATTTAGAATTCGGGGCGTGCCATTTAGCGAATATTTATGGCCTCCCGCAAAGTTAATAACACGTTAGTCGCTTTAGGCGCGTTCTTTAATAATCTTACCTTCCTAAACTCGGGTGTGCATTTCATGTGACCCAAATCCAAATCCCAAAACGTTGAATGAAATGTGTTGAGGATCCGGGTGCATTTCATGTGACGTGATCCGAAAATATATTTTTAATGACGTTCAATTTCCTTAAAATTGATTGAAAGCGGTAAACAATTTAAAATCGCACATAGGTTCAAACTGTATTAAAATCATATAATTAAGCCAGATATAACAGTTGAGCGACCGTGCTAGAACCACGGAACCCGGGAATGCCTAACACCTTCTCCCGGGTTAATCCTTACCCGGATTTCTGGTTCGCGACTGTTAAACAGAGTAATTCTTTTCCTCGATTCGGGATTTTAAACCGGTGACTTGGGACACCATAAATCTCCCAAGTGGTGACTCTGAATCTCTTAAATAATAGATCCCGTTCCGATTGTCACTTCAAGTTGGAAATAACTCCTTTATTATACCTTTCCGGGGGTGTAGTAGAAAAGAGGAGGTGTGACAGCTCTGGCGGGTGTACCACTCCAGAGCTGCCCCACTCAGACTCTGACTGAAATACGCCATCAATAATTTATCTTTCCCACCAACGCCTCTCATCTTACTGCAGTAACCTCTCAAATGGGCCACGGGATCTCCGTGCCCGTCATACAAATCAAACTTTGGCATCTTAAACCCAGCAGGCAGTTGTACGTCAGGAAACAAGCATAAGTCTTTGTAAGCCACACTCATCCGGCTCCCTGTCCCTTGCATGTTTCTTAAAGACTGCTCTAAGATTTTTACCTTCCTGGATATCTCATCTTGCTCCACTGTCTTACCAGGCTTTCAGTTTCACCAGGAGCCTCAAAATGAGGAGCGTGAGAGTATGGATCCGAGACTTTGAAAGTTGGTTCTGGAGCATAGTGTTGGGCATCGGGGACTTTGAACACAGTCTCGTTAGAGGATCGAGGAGAAATAGCTGGTGGATGAGCTGCAAGAGCATGAGTGGCCAAAGGAGTAGTATATGAGGTGGTTTTGGCGGATAGAGTGTAAAGAGGTTGTTGGGAGATATCAGCAGCAGTGGGAATCTGGATTTGTGATAGCGGTGGGATAGTTGCAAGGTTTTCAGTGTAGTTAGTGGGGAATGAAGGTGGAGGATGCCCCCTGATCCAAGACTGATACATTTCTGCCATCTGCTGCTTCACCCTTTGGACCTCCTCTTTCAATTCAGAGTCTGACTCCACAAACTCCCTTGACGGGTCAACAACCCTTGTGCCCAAGTTTTTGCCAGCCATGGCTACCTTGCTCTTTGACCTTGTGTTGTATGGACGAGTTACCTTAAGAACCACAAACCAACCACCCTTCTGCTATAATGAGGAGAACAAAGAGGAAACAGATGAAGTCATTATGTTAGCGTTAGGGCATTTAACAACTAAAAATATCACATTTAATGCAATGCACCTAGCCACAGTTATCGGTTCTAAAATGACTTCGAGGGTGCGAAGGTCAATTGGCATCATCCCAATTTGTTCATTTCAATCCCCTCTTTTCTTTGCTTTTCTAACACTTCTTGGCTTGCTCATTTTCCTTCCTTTCTCTTTCTTTCTGATTATCGCTCTTTTCTTCCCTCTCATTTCGCACAGCCCGTAATTTCACCATCTCTTTCTTCTTTTCTTTTTCTTTTTTCTTTTTTTCCTTTTCTTGTCTTTTCTTTTTCTCTTAATAAAAAAAATAATTTGATCGAACTCTATGTAGGTTGCCTAAGTATCCCATATCCAATGGGAATCAGACCCGCGTAGTTCGGTCAAATTTGTCAAAACCAAATATATTTTTTGAACAATCTCTTTTTTTTCCAAATATTTTCCTTTTCATTTTTCAAAAATCCGGCAGCATTTCGATACTATTTGGGCATTGGTTTTTCAAAACTAGTGGTTACCCTCACTTAGCCCTAACACTGTTATTTTTCTCAACTTTCTCTCATGATATACAAGCCGGTCAACATGCAAATCCAAAGCAAATGAATGCACAAGTAGCACGCAAGATGCATCAGGATGGTCTTTTCATTTCAAGTCACCTGTCCTAGACGGACCCAACCCCTGTGTTGAGTCCCCTAAGTCAAATGCACATGATGCAAACAAACGTTCCTACTAGGGAACCGGCATGAGGTTTTGTTCTTCTAGGTTTTAAACCCTAGGTTTATTGGTCTAGACCTGGCTTACCCGAGCGGACAACTCGAGCCGAGGGGGAGGCAGCGTACCGAGGATACAGAAGCTTCGCATGCTTAGCAACTTATCCAAACCTCGTTCTAAATGGGAAAAGACTCTAAACAGAAGAGAAGCTACACGAAGTGCACCCTTCTCCATGATGTAGAAGACTCAGAGAGAGGAAGGGATTCGCAGCAGTTTATATATACAATTCACCAAATATCAAAGCGGTAAAGCATTTAGCACATTAAGCCCAAACATGTAACAAAATCAGATAAAGCCAAATATAACAATTTAACTGAGCTCGCGCCAGAGCTGTCACACCTCTTTTTTACCTACACCCCGGAAGGGTAGTATAAGGGAGTTATTTCCAACTTGAAGTGACAATCGAAACGGGATTTATTTATTTATTAAAATATTCAGAGTCGCCAATTGGGATAATTTATGGTGTCTCAAGTCACCGGTTTAGAATCCCGAATCGAGGAAAGATTTGACTCTGTATTACAGTCTGCGAACACAGAAATCCGGGTAAGGAATTCTGTTAACCCGGGAGAAGGTGTTAGGCACTCCCGAATTCCGTGGTTCTAGCACGGTCGCTTTGATAGTACTTGGCTTATTAAATTGTCTAATTCCTGATTTTAGAACCTATGTGTTTTTACCTCTTTCAACGCTTTTAATTAAGAAAATTATCTTGAAACGGGTTACGCGTACGTATACCCATTTGTTTGGCGCGTCAAAAATCATGTCACGCGAACGTGTCCACAATTAATAACGCTTTATTAATATTAAGAAAATTTGAGCCGAAGTTGCGCGAACGCATACTCCGGTTTTGTTTTTAGAATCGTAATTATGTTACGCGGACGTATACACAATCACAATTGTATTTTAAACGTGCCTAAAGCAAATTACGAACATTTGTCATTTTTGTCTCTAAGTCATGAAATTAATACGAGGGCCATGAATAATTAACTTGTGGATGGCACACCTCAAAACTATATAAAATAAGATTAATTAGTGACCTATTAGCAACACTTTTATTATTAAGAAAGTTTGATCGAAGTTGTGCGAACGCATACTCCGAATTGGTTTTTAGAATCGTGATTGTTTCACGCGAACATGTACGCCATCACAATTGTATTATGTGGGGCATCCCTAAAAATATACTAACATACATGGAAAGGGAGGACACTTATTCTTATTTGCATTCGGTAAACTCCACTGCCTCAACCTAACAGTCACGCAAAATGATTCATTCAAACCGTCCAAACGAACATGCAAAATCAAACATCTGGACAAATATAACACTAAACCATTCCAAGAAACATGAACTACGTAAAGGTGAAAGCAACTTAAATCTCCAAAGGGTTTAAATTTGTTATTAAATTTAGATCTGCATTCATGTCAGTAACACTTGAATTCAACAGAGAAAAATATAAAAGATAGTCCTATAAGTTCATTATGCTAAAGAAACCATGATTAAAATAATGAATTTTTTTTAAATATACTTCCTCTGAAACGAGGTGATGGAAAACAAACAAAGCGTTATTCTATTCTTGACAGAAGGCTTAAACGAAGTGATGGAAAACAAGCAAGCATTATCGATATCAGGTAGGATTAATGAAGAGAAATGGATCTGAAATTAGAAAATGGGCCAATTGATTCAGATGTTAACTTCAAACTCAAGCGAAACAACAGCAGCAAGGTCGAGCAAGCAATCGCAAGCAAAATCAAAACCTCGAACCGGAAACCTCAAGCTTCAAACTCGAACCGGAATCGCAACCTCGAACGGACGGAACTTCGAAATTCTCTCTCGAACAGAGGAAATCAAATATCACTCGACATTACCAATTCCATATTGAAATCCGCATTCAAATGAGAAAGAAGCCAATTTTTCTTGATTTTTTGAAATAAACAGAGATTTAAACTTAAGAAGAATTGATGATTTTCCCCTATGTTAATACCTCCGAACCAAAGTAGGTGTAGAAATCCAAGATAACCCAAACTCTAATTCTCCTTTTTCCACTGGTTTCTGTCCGTCTTTCTCTAGCATCTGTTTTTTTTTTTTTTTTTTATCTCAGGTGAGCTCGATTGCTGTTAGGCTATGGAGAAAGGTGGGGTCTGGTCGTTTGGTGTTCAGCGGCTGATTGCTTCTTGAGGGGAAGGTGGTCTTGTGAAGATGATGAGAGGAATGGCTGTCTAGGGGTGTTCTCTGCTGAAGCCGATGGAAATACAGGGAGGTTCGTCCCTTTGTCAATTGCGGCTGAAGCTCCCCCCTTGTGTATTTTAGCTCTTTAGGTCTTATAGGTGTAGAGTTAGGTTTACATTTTGTGTATTTTGCCAATTAGTCCCTAGGTCTTTTTGTGTTAAGTCCTTAGAGTCTTTTTATTTATTTTTTGTCCCAAAGAAGAGTCTAGAAGGGTCCCTAGGCTTATGGACTAATCCGAATTGGGCCAAGAATTGGGCTCTAAAACTCTTAAAATTGTAATCCAACACCTTAATTGACTCTTTTTAAAATAAGATAAAAATACTACACAATGCCACAGCTAATCCTAATTAATTAAACCAAACATGAAATTATTTTTGTGTTTTCGAAATTATATAGAGATAAAAACAAGGTACTATTTTTGTATTTTTTAAAAAAATTATAAAAAATAGATAAACTAAAATATTTTTGTAATTTTTTATTTTTATGGCGAAAATAAAGTAAAAAAAGTCAAAAAAAAAAGTTGAAATAGCTATATTAGGCCTAAATTAAATATTTACATGCTAAAATATAAAAGATCTTGGGAAGGGTCAAAAATCACATGTCTACAGGCAGTGTTGGGACAGCGGAAAGACAAATTAATGCATCCAATCTACTATGCAAGTAGAACGCTGAGTGGAGCCCAGTTGAACTACACTGTGACGGAGAAGGAGATGTTGGCAGTGGTGTTTGCATTCGATAAATTCAAATCATACCTGATTGGTTCTATGGTAATTGTATACACTGACCATGCAGCTCTCAGGTACTTAATTGAGAAAAAGGACTCTAAACCGTGCCTAATTCGTTGGGTGCTGTTACTCCAAGAGTTCGACCTCGAAATTCGTGACCGTAAGGGCACAGAAAATCAAGTCGCTGATCATCTATCATGACTTGAGGGAGCTGAAAATTCAACTGAGGTTGAAGACATTCTGGAAACCTTTCCAGACGAGCAACTGCTCGCGGCCAATCTTGAGGAAGTGCCATGGTATGCAGACTTTGCAAACTACCTGGCGTGTGGTATAGTTCCTTATGATCTGTCCTCAGTGCAAAAGAAAAAGTTTTATCGTAACTGCCGCATGTACTATTGGGATGAACCTTACCTGTTTCGTATATGTGTTGATAATATGATCCAGAGGTGTGTCCCCAAGATAGAACAATCTTCTGTTTTGCAGGCATGTCATGCATCAGCATATGAAGGGCATTTCGGAGGAGTTAGAACAGCTGCGAAAGTGCTAGAGGCCAGTTTCTTTTGGCCAACAGTGTTCAAAGATGCGCACCAATGGGTGAAGGGCTGCAATGAATGTCAGCGAACTGGGAACATTTCCCGGCGCCATGAGATGCCCATGAACCCGATTCAAGAGGTGGAAGTGTTTGATATCTAGGGGATTGACTTCATGGGTCCCTTCGTCAGCTCCTTTCACTACTAGAAATCCGGAAAAAAACGACCACGAATAGCGACCAAAGTTGGTCGCTTATTGGCCAAAAAGCGACCAAAAAGCGACCAAACACGCCTGGTCGATATTAAGTTGGTCCCTTTACAATTAGCGACCAACTTTGGTCTCACAGGTAAAAGGACCAAATTTTCCGGGCAAAGCATATAGCGACCAACTTTGGTCGCTCAAATATTTTAATATTATAAATTTGGCGACCAAAGTTGGTCTCCACATGTAAATAACGTTGTATTTTTATTTATTGTTAATCATATCAAGCGACCAACTTTGGTCGCTATATTAATAATTTTTATATTTTTTTATTTAATTTGCGACCAAAATTGGTTGCCAATGGCAAGAATTAATTTTTTTTAACTATAAGCGACCAATGTTGGTCGCAAAATTACCAGAAATTATTTTTTTAAAATACAATAGCGACCAAGACTGGTCGCTATTGCCCAAAAAATTATTTTTTTTAAGTGAAAAGCGACCAACTGGAGACCAAAGTTGGTCGCTTTTTTTGGTATATTTTTGGCAGAAACTATCTGTTTTGGCTGCTACACCACCTGCCAGCTTATACCAAATATCCTAAACAGGCATTTTATGCCAACAACAACAACAACAACAACACTAAAAAGTAACAAAATATAAAGATCAATAGAACTAAAACATTAAGCTAACAAAACTAAGTTAACGTTTATTACAAGCTCATTCGAAAACTAGTTCTATTGTCTAGTTCAAAGTATATAAAGTACTCAAGGAGTGTTCTTTTAGCATCCTCGTTCGAAAGTTGGATTGCCTCGGCCGACTCGTTAGGTGGCTGACTGCGTATGAATTCCCCCACATCAGCTGTGAAGCGAACCTATAAGAAAAATTATATTTAATTAATATTTCAAAATTTATATAAAATTAAATCAAAATACTTAATGAAAAGTAAAAAACATACATGTATAGTCGAGGCTCGACCCTCGACCCACCTTTCTGAATCAGTCTCTTTCTTCTTCTTTACAATACGAGTTTCATTGAATAGCTCATATTGCTTCATTGGCATCATAAAGCTATCCGGTGGCTTTGGTGATTATCCTCGTGGTACTATTACTCGGGATGAACTTGGATACAGAGAATAACTTGGATACAGTAGCTGACAGGGTGTGTCTTTTGATCAATTGTTGTTCTCGTTAGCGACAACGAGAATAACTAAGACACAGTACCTGGCAAAGTGTGCCTTTAATTGTTCTTCTCATTAGCGACAACGATGATGAGAAGGCAAGAACATGTGTTTCAAATAGTTATGGTGTAGGTAGGAGTTTAACGTTTCCTAAGTAGATAAAAGAAGAGGTAATAGAGGAATTCTATACATCAATTTCCAAGAGGAAAAGGAGTTTAATTGGGAGTGACAAGGTTGATGGTGATGGAATATTTTTCGTTGGTCATGGCAGTTCCCATAAAACGGGGATCATAAGACTCTATGATGACAGAGATTATAGGAAGTTTTGTTCTCAACTTTCTTCCAACTCTGATCCGTACAAGCTTAGTGGGATATTGGTGATATATTCTTCGGATTCAGACAATGATTTTTGACTGACAAAAGTATGAAATTGCTAGTCAAAAGAATTAAAGCTAAAACGTTTTTCTTGGTAGAGAAAAATATTTTAGCTTTAATTTTTTTGATTAGCATTTCCATACTTTTGTCAGTCAAATAATTGTCTGAATCCGAAGAATATATCACCAATATCCCACTAAGCTTGTACGGATCAGACTTGTAAGAAAGTTAAGAACAAAATTTCCTATAATCTCTGTCATCATAGAGTCTTATGATCCCCGTTTTATGGGAACTGCCATGACCAACGAAAAATATTCCATCACCATCAACCTTGTCACTCCCAATTAAACTCCTTTTGCTCTTGGAAATTGATGTATAGAATTCCTCTATTACCTCTTCTTTTATCTACTTAGGAAACGTTAAACTCCTACCTACACCATAACTATTTGAAACACATGTTCTTGCCTTCTCATCATCGTTATCGCTAATGAGAAGAACATTTAAAGGCACACTCTGCCAGGTACTGTGTCTTAGTTATTCTTGGTGGAAGTTGTCCAATATTACCATCAACCCCTTCTACAAAATCCTCCTGCAATCTAAAATTCCAATACATAAACCAAAATTTTAATTCATATCCTAAAGGTTCAACTCATATCCAAAAAAATTTAATTTATAATCTAAAATTCCAATTCATAAACAAAAATTCTAATTCATATCCTAAAGGTTCAATTCATATCCTAAAGGTTCTAGTCATATCCTAAAGGTTCAAGTCATATCCTAAAGGTTCTAGTCATATCCTAAAATTCAAGCCATATCCTAAAATTCCAATTCATATCCTAAAATTTCAAGTCATATCCTAAAATTCCAATACATAAACTAAAATTTTAATTCATATCCTAAAGGTTCAACTCATATCCAAAAAAATTCAATTTATAATCTAAAATTCCAATTCATATCCTAAAGGTTCTAGTCATATCCTAAAGGTTCAAGTCATATCCTAAAGGTTCTAGTCATATCCTAAAAATTCAAGTCATATCCTAAAATTTCAAGTCATATCCTAAAATTTCAATTCATAAACTAAAATTCCAATTCATAAACTAAAATTCCAATTCATATCCTAAAGGTTCTAGTCATATCCTAAAGGTTCTAGTCATATCTAAAAAATTCAAGTCATATCCTAAAATTCCAATTCATATCCTAAAGGTTCTAGTCATATCCTAAAGGTTCTAGTCATATCCTAAAAATTCAAGTCATATCCTAAAATTCCAATTCATATCCTAAAATTCCAATTCATAAACTAAAATTCCAATTCATATCCTAAAGGTTCAAGTCATATCCTAAAGGTTCTAGTCATATCCTAAAAATTCAAGTCATATCCTAAAATTCCAATTCATATCCTAAAATTTCAAGTCATATCCTAAAATTCCAATTCATAAACAAAAATTCTAATTCATATCCTAAAGGTTCAATTCATATCCTAAAGGTTCTAGTCATATCCTAAAGGTTCAAGTCATATCCTAAAATTCCAATTCATATCCTAAAATTTCAAGTCATATCCTAAAATTCCAATTCATAAACTAAAATTCCAATTCATATCCTAAAGGTTCTAGTCATATCCTAAAAGTTCAAGTCATATCCTAAAATTCCAATTCATATCCTAAAATTCCAATTCATAAACTAAAATTCCAATTCATATCCTAAAAGTTCAAGCCATATCCTAAAATTCCAATTCATATCCTAAAATTCAAATTCATAAACTAAAATTCCAATTCATATACTAAAATTCCAATTCATATCCTAAAGGTTCAATTCATATCTTGAAGGTTCTAGTCATATCCTAAAATTTCAAGTCATATCCTAAAATTCCAATTCATATCCTAAAATTCCAATTCATAAACTAAAATTCCAATTCATATCCTAAAAGTTCAAGTCATATCCTAAAGGTTCTAGTCATATCCTAAAGGTTCTAGTCATATTCTAAAAATTCAAGTTATATCCTAAAATTCCAATTCATATCCTAAAATTTCAAGTCATATCCTAAAATTCCAATTAATAAACAAAAATTCCAATTCATAAACTAAAATTCCAATTCATATCATAAAGGTTCAATTCATATCCTAAAGGTTCTAGTCATATCCTAAAATTTCAAGTCATATCCTAAAATTCCAAGTCATATCCTAAAATTTCAAGTCATATCCTAAAATTCTAATTCATAAACTAAAATTTCAATTTATAACTAAACTATCAAGACAATACAAAGATTCAAGGTTATAATTCAAACCTAAAAGTTAGGATTCACAAGAACAAATCATAAACCCTAAAAGTTTAGGGTTTCTTCTCTTCAAACTATTTTTCCCCAAATTAGTACGTAAAACTAAATATTTTAGCTACTAGCAATTATCATAGATTTAATTTAGCTAAGAACAATTAATTTTTTCAAATCAAACTACAAGGAATTAAAATAAATCAGTGTATTTCGAAAAAAAAACAAGGAAAGGAGAGAGAAACCTACCTGGATAGTAGAGGACACCGGCGGTGGAGCTGCTGTTGCCGCCGGCGGGTGGAGGGAGACGGTGGCGTCGGTGGAGGGAGACGGAAGGGGAGGGGGGGTCTCAGTGTGAGAGAGAGAAGAGAGAGAAGAAAATAAGAGAATATGAGGGGAAACCCGTTTTTTAGCTACTGTATTTACAAAAAGCGACCAACTTTGGTCGCTATTTTTGGAAGCAAAAATGTATTGACTATTTTGACCAAAATAGCGACCAAAGTTGGTCGCTAATTTCTGACCGTTTGACCAGAATAGCGACCAACATTGGTCGCTATAT